>NC_052108.1:2564531-2575562 GCF_012273895.1 Zerene cesonia
GAAAATTGTGCTCTACTAACGCAGATCGAAAAGGGATATGAATATTTACTCCGCAAATCTCTATTCGCCAAACCGCATTAACGCATGGATGAAATTTCTAGAAGAATCTACGTGTCTATGAGATTATGTCGAGCTTCAGACGTGTCTGAGAACATGACCGGACTGATAACGATATTTCCTCAAAAATCCTCTTTAATTCAGCACTTACTATTCATTACATTTCGAAACGAAAGGTTTTGCATACGATTACATATAATTGAGAATAAGGGACGCATTTACATTGGGATGTGAGCGAAAATCTTGTTAAGCCTTGAATGTAAGCAAATGCATCTATAATTCAGCGCGCAAGCCTCCCGATGCCCGTTAATCTAAACTTAAGGCGATCTAAGGCCCTCACCACATATCACGCGTGAGAGGTATAAGACGACCTTTGTATCTCTATGAATTGTTTTAAAGGTCATTTACTTGTTTTCTCTAAATGTACGAATAAAGCCTTATAACATACACCCCATACAAGTTACGTAACACTATAATAGTTAAATATTCCATGAAAATATTAGGCATTTAAATTAAGTAGAATAAACGCCGGAACGAGAACTGATCGAGACGTAGACACGAGGAATTTAGGTAGCACGTATTATATAAAAATGGGATGAAATAAATATTCCTTGGTCGGACTTGTAGTTCGAGTAATAAATCGTGTACAGCCCTCGTATCTGGCGTCACCCTTAAGCTTACTAAAATTCGACTTGAATAACAAATAACTTGCGTATTATCCTGACTTGAGAGGAACGTTTGTGAGATTGGATCGGGGCAAAGCAGCCTTTTGTGAGTCCAAATAAAGCTGAAAGGACTAATGGTTCACTCGGTATTGGAAACTCGTTTTAAGATTACTAATCCCTCTGGATTAGTAATCTTAAAACGAGCACTGCACAAGAAAACTTCTTTTTCATCTGAACGAAGTAGATGTATTGGGATGAAATACGGAAAACAGATAAGGTCCGCGTAGGACACAATAAATAAACTTAGTAACGAAAAAGAATAAAGTAAAAATGAAGACAAACCTAAAATTATCTAACTGTTTTTCAAGTAATATTAAGGAGGATTGTCATTGGTTTTACGTATTTATCAACTTTGATAAATCTTTATCGAAACGTTTGTTTTATCCTATCCTACTAATATTATAAAAGCGAAAGTTTGTAAGGATGTGTGTGCTTGTTGCTCTTTCACGCAAAAACTACTGAACCAATTGCAATGAAATTTGGTACGTAGACAGCTGGACAAGTAGAATAACATATAGGCATTTTTATCCCAATATTCCTACGGGATACGAACTTACGCGGGTGAAACCACGGGGCTCAGCTAGTTTATCATAAAATTGAGGACAAAGCATTCATTGCGCAGAAATATTTCGATTTGAACATTTTATTTAATTACTAAATCCGCTAAAAATCAATAGGAATCCATTTGTGCTTTGTTTTGTCGTTTCAGTATATTCATACAACATTCATATTTTAAAGTTCGCAATCGCTACCAGTTATTGTTTCGTGTCATTGACTTTTGGGTTCTTTAAATATTGTGATTATATTGTAATCGTATTTCATATGTATGTACAGATACAGTGATTAGCGATATATTTATCACCATATGTTGATATTTCTCACGTGATGTTGCCTATAATATACACGGATATGTACATACACTGAAATGGTTTTAAACCGTACATCGTTTTTTTCTGTCCATTGAATACTCTGTATTCCGCACGTTACGAGTAAGGGATAATGTATTTAATCTTTTAGGGAGAGAGAAAAGCAATGCAGTAAAGGATTATATACATTCCCCCGGGGTATACTCACAAGAATTTCGGGTTTGCAAACTTGGAAAAGAAATGAAATAAGCAAAGAACATAAAAATGCTAATGAACAAAATAATCACATTGGAAATTTTCTTGTCGTCTGCTACAGACGTGTGTCTTACCCTTGATCTCCCTTTAAAATCATGTGTGGTGATAGAGATTTTTTAAGGTATAATTACCACCGCGGCAAAATTGAAGGTCGTAGCCAGTACTTATATGTATGTGTGAGTGGAATCGTAAATAATTATTGATATAGTTATTGACAGAAGAAATTCTGTACCCAGCCAAGGCAGTTGGAGCTTTGAGAACACAAAAGTCATTTAAATACTATATATACTTTAAAACACAAGTAAAGGATGAGAAGACACAGAAGGCTGATCACCTACTCTTCCATAACGAAAATCGATAAGTTCAACAGATGAATATTATCTGCCCATGCCCCAAGAGGGGACAAGGCACTTCGCTTTTTTATCGGATGCGTGTAATAATTAGTAGGTACTTAACCTACCTCAAACTCGACCTTAAATAAAGAAAATAAATAGCCTCTACAAAATGATTATGGTACATTGTCATTAGAACAAAAAAATAAAAGCGCATTAAATATTTGAATCTTATCACGATTAGTTATCTATAATTTCTTCGCCTATACACAAATAACTAAAAAAAATGCAGCAGTCTTAAATACCTAAAAGTTATTTCTTATCCTAATGCTTTGATATAAGGTTCAAATTCAATGGAAAGGTTTAGGTGTGGTTATTCGTCAAACTTATCGATAAAGATATTGATATCTTAGATAAATACACAATGTGTACTCAGACATGACTGAGGCTTGGTCAAATAAGAAAAATATATTAAATTTTGTTTGACTTATCGTTATTCTTCTGTTAGATCCCTATTTGATAAGGGCTGAGTACAATTTAATATAATGCTTTGATGAGATTTTCTGGCAGAAAAATGTATTTTGTACTTAAAGTGGGATATATCCCAAGTCAACAATTTATATTGTATCTTCGACCTTTTTTATATTTTATGATTTATCATCTTCGTTTAGGCGATGTTTTAAAAAAAATCATATCTTAGGACTTAGAATATAGTTTAATATATGCTAGCTGCATAACGCCTATAATTATATAAAAAATTAAAATTAAATAAATATTAAAATTAACTTTATTTTGCTAGTAAATTAATTCTTCCATTGTGTTTCACGTCCCTTATCGTAAAAAAGGTGGAGTCCCATGACCATAGTGGGGTATGGGGCAGATGATATACATCTGATTCAATGATCGATTTTCTCTGTTAACTAAAGCCTACTTAAATATCAGGGATATAGGTTAGGGTCGCGGAAGTATACTAACTAGCTCCCGAGACCCCTTCACTAAAGTGACTCGTCGGACCACAGTGGGGTTTTAGTCCGTAGAAATCCGACGTAACCCACGGCTCCTTTCCCCGGGGGCCGTGGGTATCTATGTAACATTTCCCCACTAAAAAAAGGGTTATAAATTATCTCTGTTTATAGGAAGTTGTTCAAACAAACTTCCATTGTAATTCTATTCATGTATAAAACAGCTGATTCACAAATACATTGAGAACAAGTTGGCAAGCACTTGACTACATCTCGGCGAGACATCTATCTGCTTTTATCCGCTAGACCTGCCAACTATTCACCAAGTGCGGACACTATTTAGTCATGTTTATGCTATCATCGTTTATTTAAATTGTAAGAAGTTTTATCTAATAAGATTTCGCTCAAAGAGATTTTAGAGAGACTTTTCATGTGAAAGTTGAAAGCTCGAACATTCTTTTTTTAGGAATGTATGCCTCTGCGAATGCGTTGCCTACTTTCAAATAGTGAGGGATAAGGAAAGGATTTACACTGGGAAGAAGGAATGGATTGGTAACGAAGAGGAAAAGAAAACGGGACTAACAAGCATATTTTAAATAGGTACGCCACGACAGAAAATAACTGTTGAGTTATCACTGTTTTAAAAGAAAATATTTAACACAAAGAAAAGTTTACTGAAAACTATTTCAATATTAGAATTTTACATAAAATATTTTTAATGCCATCTTGAACTATATTTCTGGATATACATTCTATTCTTTAATAGGTCTTAGAAAATAAATTATCATACTTTGTTAATTTGTTTAAAGGTGTATCAATAAGACGCCCACACAAAAGAAATATTTTTTAAAGTTACTTCATATTAATCACAATATTTGATTTTGTTTAAAAGTAAAGACCGACCGACGAGACCATGTCCTTCGCCGGCCCTAAATGATGCCTAAAGACTCGACCACCCATGACCTGAGTGGCACTCAACCTTATGATCCGATATCATTCGATTATATATATCGTATTTTATACTTAAAAAATAAGATAAAAATAATATTAAACATGTAAGTAAATCTTAATAACAAACTTCAATGCTATACTAATAAATAATTCCACCACATCTTTTACTATACTATATCCTAAAACATCACGACTAACCATTCCCCGATAGACGATAAATATCCCAAGACCTAGGGTATCAACATAATGAACATCTAATTATAACGCCCGCTAACGGATGCGTGTCTAAAATTATCAAGTCTCCAATAAAAAGGTGTGTAAACAATTTTCTTCATACTTCATTTAGGGCAAGCTCTGATTGAGCCACTTGTACTCAAAATGGAGTATGATGTATGGAAGATTCCTTTACATTTTCTTGGAAGAGTTTACGTAACTTGTTGATTAAATACACGAAGATTAAAGTCAAGTTTTTGTTGATAGGGCTTCGAGGTTAGTATTAACAACAAAAAAAATACAAATAAAAATTGGTACTTTAATAGATTTTAAGTTTAATAGTTATGTAATTATTTATAAATGTTCTTCAATAACAGTAATTTACAACGCAATAGATTAAATACACTAGTCTTTTTTTTTCAATTAATATCTATGTCACAGTACAATAATAATTAATTATTTTGTACAAACTAATTAAACATACCTACCTAAGTACCTAAATTATCGACTCGAATATCTATTTTACTAGCGGTCCGCCCCGTCTTCTTCACGTGGTACATATATAGCCTATAGTACTCATGCACCCACATATCCCACTGTGAATTCCTATCCTACTAATATTATAAATGCGAAAGTTTGCTTGGATGGATGTATGTGTATGTCTATATTTGATACTTTCACGCAAAAACAATTGAACCGATTGCAATGAAATTTAGCAGCAGCTACTATTGTAATAAATTTATAAATTAACATCATAATAATACATAAGCCTAGGCTCATATGTAGGTAATATACATTTCTATAAGCAATTCAATATATCATTTATAACAATTACTGTAAAACTTATTAAATAACCCGTAACCACAAACATTTCAGGAAACCTTTCCTGATGAAAGCGGTATAATATTATCGCTATTCTAATATTGATCAGTTTCAGCATTAATGCAGATTTACGAATTATGATTTAAATCATCACTAACCTTTTAGACCTTGGCTTGGCGCCAAATTATTGGATCCATTTAGTTGATCATGCACAAATACTCGTTCAGCTTGTAAACATTACGGTCTGATAATGCATATGTCTATTACACGATATTTGTTAAGGATTAGGTTAAATCGATAAGATAACATACATTAAAGTAAAAATGAATTTTTCAATAACCTACGTTTACAAGCATTCATTTATATTACGCTAGCTGCGCCCCGCGGTTTCACCCGCGCAAGTCCGTATCCGGTGGAAATATCGGGATAAAACTTACCTATATGTTATTCCAGTTATCCAGCTGTCTACGTACCAAATTTCATTGCAATCGGTTCAGTAGTTGTTGCGTGAAAGAGCAACAAACACACACACAACCTTAAAATTTCGCATTTCAAATATTAGTAGGATTCTACTAGATTTCGCCCGACGCATCGTTCGCGCTAAATTCAGAATAGTTTAATAGATGTTGTTATACACATAAAGCCTTCCTCTTGAATCACTAAGTATTATTAAAAAAAAAAAAACCATCAAAATCATTTGTGTAGTTTTAAAGATCTAAGCAAAACAAAGCATAGAGACAGACGCGGAAAGCAACTTTGCTTCACTTTATATAGTGAGGAATGAAACATTTTGCATTCTTCCATTACGTTTTATAACATAAAGGGCACACATAAAATAATAAGAAGCAAGACTATATAGTACTATATGTAAAAAGCTCGTTCCAAGTACTTACTTACGAGGTCAAAATCACCAAATATTTTTACGCTAACAGCAGAAATGCATTTCCCCAGCGTGGCATCTGTGGCCGCATTACGGTTTCTAACTCCCAACTTTTCTTTTAATTCTGTCCTTAAAATTTGTACAATTTTTGCTCGCTCCATATCCTTGTGTGTACAAGGATTCGAATCGTACAAGTGTGTTAAGATATCGTCGCCTTTCAACGGTATCCCAAGAAGTTGATCCCCTTCAGAAAGTTCTCTAGAAGGTTCCAAGAAGGTTCTCTATTCAACTATATTTTTTTGTCTTTGTATACTCGATAATATCGTGGGTTTTCAAGCGATTGATGTGATTCTTTTTGTGTTTGACAGGGAATTATTGTCATTTAGTACCATTTTACACGTGAGTGACCTTTTTTTGAGGTAAGACATATTTGCAGAATACTAGAATACTGCCTATATCATAATGTATCACACTAATATTATAAATGTGAAAGTTTGTTTGGATGTTTGCCCGTCAATCACGCTGAAACTACGGAACAGATATTGATGAAATTTTGTATACAGACAGGGTATGCTGACTTGGGCGCTAGGATACTTTTTATCCCGATTAAATGCTCCCTTGCTTAATCCAAGCAGGAATCTTGATATCTGGACGGAGTCGGGACGAGGGTCTAGTTTAAAATATCTCATATCCCCCATATGTGACAACAAAAGTATAAAAAAAATCAACCACTGCCTACTGATGCAGTATATTATAACATGCATATTCGTGTGGCTTCTTTAAATTTAATGTATTTTTAGTATGATTATATTATTATAAATATAGGGTATAATGTAATATCGATTACCCGCTTAGCACTTTGTAAGGTTTAAGATTATATAAACCGTTATTTATATAACAAGCCTCTTAATACCTAAATATGTTGCATATTAGATTGGAAGCCCTATAACATTATCTTCACATCACCGCCACTAAAGGAGATTACAACCTAATTTAAAAATAATTTGTTCGCAATTTTTAAGCCAATTGCGTTTATTGAGTGCTAAGTTATTATACGCATTTTAAAAGATTCGTTTGATATCCTATAGCAGGACAACTGGAATGATACAAACGCAACTTTTTACCCCGATATTCCTACGGGATACAGACTTACGCGGGAAGCTATTGGGCGCAGCTAGTTTATAGTAAAGTAACTTATTTACTATTCATTTATTACTAAGGATTGTAAGTAGATATTCAATACATAAAATGATGATCAATAAATAAACCTACCTTCATCCTATTTGATAGGAAACGTGTATGTTATTTGTTCAATTCAATATATCTAATTAATGAAACATTCATGTTGATAAAACTAACACGTGATAAAAGCATGTGCGTCCCGAAATTATAATAATCAAACAGCTATATATATTCTACTATTATAAAATAAAAATAAAAAACTTTTATAGTAATTAGAATTTTTGGTGACCTTTAAAAATTAATTGCATTCGATGCAATAGCTATTATTGTCAATTAATTGCATTCGATAGCGGTACAGTAATCAATAACGGCGTATTACATAAAAAAAACAATAAACGAGAAAGTGTAGATGAAGAGATTTTCACGGGCGATATTCTCAGAAGCGAATACCTATCAATGCCGACACTGGCTTAGCATCTTTACGCACCATCAGTCGCGGTCAGGGTTATCGTTTATTTGTTTTTATATTAACACACTTTTTATTTAAAGCTGTGTAAGGTTAAGGATTCCATTATGTCAAAACTTTCAATATTTAGTTGGATGTCAATGAAATATTTTTTCATATTAAATCAACACGTGGTTGATGAGATATACCAACATCCTTTTGGGGTCCATGCGAAGCAAATACGTTTTTTACGACCTTTTGTTTTAATACGCGTATAGGCTTAAAAGGTAATATACTGTGTCGATACAAATAAAATAGAGTACTGTTATCAGCAATTTTCTACACTTTTATAGCTATATTAGAGTTCTTCAATTAATGCTTAGTTAAGATTTGGTTTAATTTAAATAGTTATATAAGCAGTGATATTTGGGCACACGATATCCCGAAAGTTCCTAAGTTTTTGCATTGCTTTAAATTGGAGAATGTATTCTGATAATTTTGATAAGGCATGACCTACATACACATGTCAAATAATTTAATAAGGGAAGGTAAAAAAACTCTTGAAAGGTAAAAAAACCACTTCAAAAAAAGCACATTTTGGGAATGAAAATATATACAGTCAAATGGTTGTATCAACTGAACACAATTATAATAGAAAATTGCATGCGATACCGCAATTAAAATAAATTACAACCGATTACAATGTCAGATTTACATCACAATGGTTGTGCAGCCCTGCGCAGGCGCCTCGCGTTCGATTTCACTGCATTCATTCGGCGCGTGCGCGTACTAGTGAAATGTAATTGAACAATTAGCAGATAAACCAGACAGCAGTTGGGGATTAACATTATCGTTACTGAACGTTTACGTTAAATTATTTCAATGTATACGGTGACTCGTATGGTCTTTGTGTTTTACAGTGCCACTAACTTATTTCTGAAACAAAGGGTGTCTGCTTTGACGCTTCAGTTCGGTTCGGGACGCTTCGGTTTCAGACGATTCTTACATATTATTGAAACCTTTACAATTATACTAGCTGCGCCTACGTACCAAATGTCATTGCAATCGGTTCAGTAGTTTTTGCGTGAAAGAGTAACAAACAGACATCCTTACAAACTTTCGCATTTATAATATTAGTAGGGAGTAGAAAGTAGGATGGGATAGGATAGGGTTATTATATAAATAGTTAATGCAGTGAGCTTAGCTTGGCTTTAAGCAATATTTCATTAATTTTAATAACTTTTGGCATATATAACAATAACTATTTTGAAAGAGCAATAAAACACACACTTGCAAGTAGTGAACGATGACAATTCAACGTCTTTAGTAAAATTTTTCGCTATATCTTAGTTATGTTAATGACACTGTAAATATAATTGTGAAAATCGAAATGACATATAGAAAGGAATGTTAATGCGTTACATGTACTCTTTTAAGTCCAGTGTATTTTATTTGAGAAATAATCAACTCAATCAGTAGGTACTTACTGTTATACTGTGAGTACAATTTATTGAGAACCTTGGTTCGCAATAATTACTACTTATTAGCTATTTAATCACGATACCTTAATTGAATCGATGTTTTTTTAAAGCGAAGATTTACTACTTAGGAATAAGAGAGAATATAATTTAATTACTTAAAAATGCAAAAATATATAGTTTACCGCAATATTTCTAACATGAAACTTGGTTTTGTCATAATTTGAAAGTTATTCTTCTTTAAACAAATAGGTATAAGTTTTCATACTACGAAATGGTTTTAGTCGGACTGGTTAAATATTTAATTATACGTTGTAGTTAAAGTGAACTTGCGAGAACTTTCGTTTTTAAATATTAACCTTGGTTCGCGAAAAAAGAAAGAAGACGCGGCGAACCATTCGCGTGACCTTTTATATATGTATTGCATAACGTAATATGGATTTATTAACATAATTTACTTGTAATCACCGGTGGTTGAATTACTTTTAGTTTATATAATGTGCGTAATATGTGTATTATATAATACAGAAGTACCTAAAATGTAATCTTTATGTTGTTTACCTGAATTTAGAGGAAAAAGAGCAAATATTTCATCACGGAGAAATATCGTTGTCCAATCTTAACTTTTAATACAAATCGAGTATGGAACAAATTTCGAGTATTTCAGAAATAAGGGTGGCTTCAGAAGTTTGTAAAAAGAATAACACATTGTATCTCTGCCGTGCGAAGTTCCTGGAATCATCTAGAAAGTATCTTATGTCATCAAATGAAATTTCCGCCCAAATGTGTCATCTGTAGTGGTATCATATTACTGTGTATAGATAGTTGAATCAGTCATATTTCGAATAAAAAATACTATGCAGTAGAATTAATCATAGTCTTTCGAGAAAAAAAGTAATCAACCAAAAAAGAAAGTCGACGATTTCACGATAAGTAGTGTGTGTTTTACTTCTGAAGTAAATTTGGTATATTTTATTTTCGACTCGCATAACAGCTTATACTAATTAACACACTATTTAACCATTTATTGAGAGTAAGGACTTCTTCAAAGAGAACTGAAGACAAATAATTATAATTTTGTAATATGAAACATATTTTAGTTCAAGCATTGCCATTTATTATCCTTAGATAATACTGCAATAATTAATGAATACATATATTAAAAATGTTTTCAAACTTATATAATTCTCGTGGTTAAAACGTCACATAAAAGCGTTAAGTTCTAAATGAATTAACAGGCGCATAAAGGTATAAGCTAAAAAGCTATCCCCGTCTTTTACAATTTAATTTCCAACGTTTAATTAACTTGCATATTCTGCAACTGAATTACCTTCGGGCAAAAAGTGTATTGAGGCTAAATAAATTAACGCTAGTAACCGGGCTTTGATTAATATTATAATTTATAACTGTATGGTGTATTGAGGTCTTTACGCCGCCGCGATGAGCCTAGTGAAATATTTAATTAACAGTTTTTAGGTTACTGGTTTTGATTGGTTGTGATTTTATTGTTAACACGCTTTTATTAACTTCACCTGTATGTTTGTTTGTTTGTTTGTTTGTATGTTTGTTTGTTTGTTTGTAACTGACTTCTTTGGGCGCGATTTTGACCCACTTTAAACGGCCAGATTTCGTTCAAACTTTGTAGATTTATTGAGGACCGATGACAATACACTAATTTGATAAAATTATTCCAGTTTTCAATTTGCAAAATATGATTTTTGTTAAAGCGTGTTTTATAGTTTTTTTAAACTATTATATTTTATTTTATTGATTAGTGTTTGAAATTATAACGTCTGTAAAGCTAGAAAGGTCAAGTCGGCAGAATCACTCGAATTATATCTCAAAATTTAGTGCTCATTTAGT
>NC_052108.1:2576562-2586341 GCF_012273895.1 Zerene cesonia
CACTAAATGAGCACTAAATTTTGAGATATAATTCGAGTGATTCTGCCGACTTGACCTTTCTAGCTTTACAGACGTGAAATTATAGCGTTCCCCGGCACGCACGTGGTACGTAATATATAGCACTCAGAGATCACGTATACATACAACGGCATAAGGATTTTTGAGATCGGTTCAATTGGTCCCGAACTCCTGAGATTAGCGCGTTCAAACGAACAAACTTTATTTTTATAAATTTCAGACCTTGTTCTTCTTGTAGATTCTGTATGCAAGATAGCTTTTACCTTATACATTATTTTATAATTTTGACAAAATTCAATCATTCTAACTTAAGGTTGCAATGGCATTATACAAGAACCATCGCAATAACCCCAAAGCATCACAGCATGAAGTGTAATAAAGAACCAACCAGTCATTGTCTCGTATTTATCATCATTTAATCAGAAAACCTCGCAGACACATGCGAATGCCACGTATAAAGTAGCGTATTTACCCTGTTTCCATGCACCGTTAAGCGACGAGGATGCACATAATCCAGATTTATGTCAATGCAGGCATAGACCATAAAAAGTAGACAGCTTAGTGCATATTAAGGAAAGACGTGTGTCTTGCACGAGCTTAGTATGGCTCACACGACTGTATATCTTGTGATTAAGATTAGGGTAGAATATTTAAACGGTTATGAAGCTTGGCAATATTTTGTGTGAACAACGGGATAATACTTTTAAATCTTTATTAAATTTTGAGATTATTTTTCGAGTTACGTTTCCTTATATAATAGTACTAGCGGTTCACCCCGGATGAGACCGTTGTACATATATAGTCTATAGTCTTCTTCAATAAATGGGCTATCTAACAATGAAATAATTTTTCAAATCGGACCAGTAGTTCCTGAGATTGGTGCGTTCAAACAAACGAACTTTTCAGCATTATAATATTAGTATAGATTAATAATAAACCTAATGATGAATAAACGTAGCAATATGCTACTGAATAGTCTTCATGTTTGTATTTTCATTTATTTCGCTCCAAAATTCAAATGATATAACACATAATTATAGAAACCGTTAAGCCATGGCGATTAGTCATATATCTTCAGTTCCGTGGTTTAAATATGGAAAACTGTTTATTTACCTCGACGAGGTGACCAGATTTCCTTGCCAAAACCTTGAATGTCGACATCGTTCATCGCATCACTGGAAACAATTGTAAAAACAGCTGTTAGTTATTTATTTTTATTATTCATGTTTGTTGATCAGCTGCGTGTGATACTGTATTATAACTCAGTTATTTCTATGATATTAAATATTGTAAATTTGAATTTTTTGAGAAAATAATTGAAAGCGTTATTGTGATTGAAATATGCAGCGAATAATTTGTTAGACAAAACTTGGAATACATATAGGCACACACACTAGTATAAGCGTGTGTGGCATAAAAATTATTATCTACATACAACAATAAACTATTAATTGCAAAATATTCAATACTAACTTATTATTTGCAGCTATTACTATTAAGCGTCTTCACGTTCAATAATTACAAAACTATTGCATATTCCTTTGTGCTATTGTTTTCTATGTCGCAAGTGCGCTGCTGTCGAACGGCTCGAAGCCACTGATAAGGCCGTGCGCACAAACACCGCACGCAACTTGAACTAATACGGGAATAGGGAAACTTCAACGTTGCGACATTCTGCACTAGCCTTAATGAGGTTGCTATTTTTATCGCTGAGAAAATAGTGGTAAAGTGGTCCAAGGATACGTAACTAATATACCGTTATTGAATGTTCTAGAACGAATAAATAACATAAGAGATTTAGAGTTTCATCAACGCTTCCTTATTTATATTGTGATTTCGTCAATCACCAAAATCTTGTGTTCATTAAAAAAAAAAGAAAATATATCTTGTCGGTACTTACAAAGAAACTCTAAGCTTATCACTACTCACAATGCTTATTTAATATTTACACACCTTTGTGACTATATAATTATATACAAAGGAATATTATACATATATTCGAGATATATATGTTGTATAATTCAGGATTATACACCTACCTATTACACTAACACACCAAGCAAGAAGTCACCAATTCATTTGAACTCAAAAGGCGATAAACAAAAACACACGTCAACTAATTGTTTCTCAGCGATAAAGAATTAGGTTAATATGATAGAGGCGATATAGAAGTTATCGGGCGTCTTCTGTATTAGAGTATTAACCTACATGTAGCCAGCTGACACCGCGCTTCCTGCCTGGTCGGCCATTTTAACGGCACACAAGGTTAATATGGTGAAGATGTTTTTATTGCTTTCTTTCTGGAGTCATTTATGCTGGTGCTATTAGAGAAGATGTTATTGTAAAATTTTAAAAATGTAAATGCGAAAGATTATGATAATGGATATAGTATATGTATATATGTTTGTTACTCTATCAGGCAAAAAGTACTCGATTGATTGCAATGAAATTTGGTACGTAGATAGCTGGTCAACTGGAACAACACATAGACAATTTTTCATCCCGATATTCCTACGGGATACAGACTTACGCGGGTGAAACTTCAGGGCGCAGCTAGTATAAGATATTACACAGTTAAGAGTATTTTTAAATCAAACTTCCCATTGATTATCTAAAATCGCTTTCGATCAAACCAGTCCTAGTTCATTGACATACTCGTATGACACGATCGACGAATGTAGGTAAGGCGAAAGTTATTCCATGTAACTAGCAACACTTAAAATTAATGTTTACTACAGCTGCAGTGTCACCGTCCCACATTTTATAAGAATGAACCTAGCAGTTCAAAGTTAGGAAAGTCGTAACGTTTCATTGGCACGTTATGTGAACTAAATTTAACAGCCCTTTTCATGAATAATGCCCTGTAATTCCGAAGTAAGAGCGAATGAATTAAAGATAAAAGAAGCGATTTTTCTAACTATACTTTTTAGAGAAAAGTATTTTCCACACACAATTTTACACCACACAACCACCACCACCACCACACAATTTTAGTTAAAACATACGTCCATTCTTGTGAAGATACAAATATAAAAGAAATAAATAAATTTGTTTAATATAAGTTACTATAAATACAGTTACTAACTCAAGCTTTTTCTTTTACTATGAAAATAAAAGTGACATGATTTTATAGGCAATAAAATATAAATTGAGTTCACCCAGACGTATGTTGTGAGCGGTTTTTTATCTTGTTGAATATTGATAAACAAATACATATTTATGGAAAAATGGGGATTACTCGAGATTAGTTACATGGCAAAATGGTGCATTATGATTTTTATATCCTACTAATATTATAAATTAATTTTTTATGGATGTGTGTGTGTGTTTGTTCCTCTTTCACGCAGAAACTACTGAACCGATTGCAATGAAATTTGGTATGTAGAGAGCTGAACAACTGGAATAACATATAGGCAACTTTTTATCCCGATATTCCTACGGGATACGGATTTACGCGGGTGAAACCACGGGGCGCAGATAGTATTTTCATATTCCTTCCGAAGAAAATTCGATTTCAATATTGTTTCTCGATTTTATACAATTACTCGTTATACCTTCATAATAAATAAAAACACATAAAGATAAACTAGCATGTATTTATGAAATATCGAGGGAAAGAAAGGAAAGTTTTAATTTATACACATTAATAGAGACCTCGACCTACGCCTGTACTTTGCATTTTTTACTATCTCTATAGCCGCAAAGTGCAGTATATTATATGAAAGCGCAACAGTTGACGACAAAGGAGTGTTTTTATCTTTATTTTGTAGCCTCGTTCATAATTGTTCACGTACAGACGTAGAATGGGGCCAGCCACACCCAGTTTGTTTCTAGCAGGTATAATTAAAACTTTTTAGTTTTTATTCCTTTCTAGGTGTTAATAGTTTTGTCAAGCATAATGTAACCCCCTCCTTTTTTTTCTATGTAAAAAATACAATTTCTAGGATCGCATCTCAAACAACTAGGTATAAATAATCAAGGGTAATTTATTCCTAATAATCTATTTATTTTAGTTAAAAAGCATTCATATTTTTATATTCAAACTATTAATATTGCAATATACATAATAATATTGAAGAATATTGAAGTGTCTACGATTTGTTACTTTATTACAATGAGATTTTGTTGACAACCCTTTGAGTAATTTTGAAGTAACCTCGTCATAAAATGTATATCACTTGTAGTGTGAGTTATGTATACACTTATTCTAATGAGCTAGTCTGAGCAATAGCTCTGAGTACTACAATCCCAAAGGTTTTCGCTACTAAGAAGATGATATATTCATTATGCAAATTTCCACATCGGTATTATACCTTCTAGAACCTTCCAGTAGTTTAAAACCGACCTACATTAGATGGACGGGCATGCTGTCGATGGAACGAGATATGAAAGTACCATAATTATCGTGTCAGTTACAATTTGTGTGGAATTCTGTTTTTCGAAAACTGTTAGATGGAGCGGTTAAATTTCAAGACATTATGTATTTTAATTATCATAAAATCCCTTTATAAGGGTTAATTAAATGTACCTTTAATGAGATAAGAAAGACAGCAAATTGGTCTTTTTATAGCATAACATACTTGGGATGCCTATTTTTCAGTAAGGCCTGTTACAAGATACGCTATTATTGAAGTGCCTAAGAAATGGTTGCAAAGTTACGCAAAAACTTCTTATCTGATTAGGCCCAAATTGTTTAAAGGTATGCATATAGATTATAAAAACGTAGAACATTCTCGTATAAGCTACTTGTCTCCGGGTACCACACACATATCTATACTTATAACTAAAGCTGCACTGTTTGTTTGTTTTCTTGAACGCGCGGGAATTATTGGACCGCTTTAGATTAAATTTGATATAGAGATAGTTTGTGACCCGAGAAAGGACATAGATAGTTTTTATACCGGAAATACGAATTATGCGAGTCAAAACATCGGGCGAAGCCGCGGGCGGACAGTTCGTGTATGTATATATGATAATGAAATGTCTTTGTAAACATATAATTGTTAAATGAACTTGTAGACTATGCTAATGCAATGCTCTTACTTTAGTAAACTGATTAACTTTATATGCAATGGGGGAATGTCGCGCGTGTTGGAACTTATTACGCATTTTAATGATTTACTTGTAAGGAATTTCAATATAATGTTACTGATATTATAAACAATTGTATGATAAAAGTAAATAAACTGTTTATGCACTCAATATTATTGTTGTGTTGTGTATATGAGATCGATTATATTGTGCGTAAAATCCTTTTTTAATTTAGACTACTGGACTGCTCCGGCTTCGCTTGTGGTACATAGCGTATCGCTCAGTATCACGTACATATCCACAGGTAAAATAATTTTCCAAAATTTACCACTAATTCCCAAGATTAGCTGATTCAAAAAACAATAACACTCTCTAGCTATGATTGGTACATTTTATTAAAACAATGTGATGTTTGTGTTTGTTTCTCTTTCACGCAAAAACTACTGAACCGATTGCAATGAAATTCCGTACGTAGACAGCTGGACAACTGGAATAACATATTGGCAACTTTCTATCCCTATATTTCTACGGGATACGTACTTACGCGGGTGAAACCGCGGGGCGTAACTAGTTTCTATATAATATAATTACCTGTACCATATACCTACATAACTACAATTTTCTATAGTCTAAATGAAAATATTATGAATCGCTGTGAACGCTGAAATTCTTGATTTGTTATTCAATAAAGATCGTGAATTATTACTTATCTTATTCATGGAATATAGCAGCAATTAAAGGACAATAACTCGTATATTAATAAAGCATGTGTCTATTTTTACTCAAAGCAATTAACATTAAATTAACCTCAAAATTACTACATACAATGTAAACAATGATACAGATTATCCAAACAACCCATTAAAGACTTACGTAACACAAATTCATCAATCAATAAAGCGTTGATAGAAAACAGTTGCTGTTAATTTTTCCCTAATTAAAGTAATGCATGTTTATCGGCGGCCAATCGATATGGCCTCGAAGGACCATCAATCACAATTTAATGTGGACCCTTCGTCTAGTGACCATTGTAATATGAACTACGTATACTATAGTTCTAACGTGTTTAAAAGCAAATATCAATATAAAATCATTAAGATTAAAAGATATTGCGTTGTTTATTTATTTATGTTTATAAAATCTGAACTTATTTATTTTTTAATTACACATACTGAAGTTTCGCATTGCGATTATATAAATGAAATACATCTTATAAAATAGTTTATGTTATTTTATCTAACTCAGAAGCCGAATTCTTTTGAGTTTAGATTCATTACGATAAGTTACGATACAAATTGTGAGCACGTACGAAACATTCTGATAGCATTCAATTAAAATGGTTAGGCACTTTGAATAGGGAACTCGCTGAATTTAAAAATAGCTATTTTTTATGCCTATGTAATTAAATAAAGGCTAAAATTACTTGGTATTTCGCAGGAAAATGCATCTAATGCTATGATTTTAATCTGAATTATGTTGTTTATTCTTAAATAACATCAAAATACTCCTTATCAAAAAACTAAGTTTATTTTTATATAGTTAAGAATTCAATATAATAGTTAGGCGTAATACATCAATTTCCATATTAATCTATTCAATATTCAAGTTGTAACATAACTTCAGTGGGAAAGCCCTAAGGAGGGTGCTGACCCTACATTACCATTTCGACTCAACACTTCGTAATGGAAACCGTAATATCTTCTAAATGTTGGGGTGCTTCTTGTATTAATACTGTTTTGCTGTGTTCGAAGTTGCTGATTTATATCTTTGGTTTCATACTGTTCACTATTTAGTTAAACACGTTCAATTTAATGTACACATATGGAATTAATAAAAAAAAACAAATCTAACTGGACCTTCCTTGTGGTTATTTTGTTAAAGTTAACGTAAAATAATGGTTGAGTATTCTTCAATTCTTGTATTCTAGGAAGTCTCAAATAGCAGTGTAAATGACACCTTCAAGTCATTTGTTATTAATAATTGTAATTTGTATTACTTGTATACCGGAAAACTATATAAGGAGCGACTTAATTATTTAAAAACCGTTTACGGAAGTTCTAGTTGTATAATCATGTATTCGCAGAAAAACCTACTATACTCTCGTTTTATACAATCATTTTATTATATCATAGCCGGTAAACGAGATGGTAGTTCGCCTTATGGTGAGAGATCACCACCACAAATTGCTTAAAAAATGGTTGCAAATCTTTTTTCTTTTTTCAAAAATGTAAGGATAAGGAGAGGATTGACGATGGGAATGAAGGGATGAAAAGGATGAACTTTTTTCCATCGTTTTGTGTACGGGCCTTTAATCACGGAGGGCATAGGATATTCTATAAGTCATGTCTGTTCAGGTCTCATTGACTACGATTCAGCGCATTAATAGTTAATTAATTTATCATACACGATACATGTATATATAAATGTATATTGCATCTTTTAACCACATATGTAACGCCTTTAACGGCAGAGAAAACAACTCGAAGTAAGCAACTTGATAAACCGCTTTCGTATTCGATTTCGGTCCCGCCATAATTGTTTTGTTGCTGAAGATGAGAAAGTGGATATGGACTTGCTTGATGACGTTCAGAATTCTTCGTGTGGAAAACTGGAGTTGGGGGTTTGTTGTACCTACGCGGCACAGCTTTTGTGTATCGAAACTTTAAATTGTTAACGATTAGATATATATACAAAGGTATCGGGTTGTTTAATAATACGACGATTTGTATTTACTTAAATGTTTATGATTGGTTGAAAGACGTGAATTAGCTATCATGAAACGGTCATATGTAATTTGTAGGTAAACAGTAAAATTATTTCATTTACAAAACATTTCAGTCATTCCATATTCAGAAATTCAGATATACACAATTCATATACCGGCTATATTAAAATTACAAGCTATAAAACAACCGAAAGAAAAACAATAATTTCAAGAAGCATACGAAACAAAATCATAAAGGGACGTTTCAAGGCTTATAAACAGCTCGACGTAAATATATAACTCGATTTTGTCTCGCCGTGAAAAACACGGCTCTCCATATCGTTCGCTCCACCGTTATATTTCAACTCCCGCCCCAGCATGTATAAAATATTAACAACTTACACTAACTTATCCCGGCAATGCGATAAAAGGGAGCATTCTTGAGACAGGTACGAATACTGATTCGCATGCCCAATGTTCATCTCCTCTCTCCGTAATACTCCGCTAACGCATTCATAGCCGGCTTTTATGAACGCTCTGAATCATATTTTTCAGTTAATCTTCGAAATTACGCTTCGTTCAGACTAGCTTTCATATATGAACGGACTTCAAAATGATTAATTAAACACATACATATACAATATGTAATGCGTGAATCTTGCGATATTGCGTGTACTGAAAAAGATTTTATATATAATGTATGCAGTATTCAATAATGAAACAAAATTAAAATATGATAGTCATTATATCTAGCTACAATACTTATTAATCTAAGTTTAAAATTAGTAAGAGCAAAAAGTGTTGCAAAAGTTCCTATAAAAATGATACAGGTAGTTTCAATTACACCGAGCAAAATGTTATACAAACTCGGTAAATAATATATGTATTATGAGTGTCCTGTTTGACTCAACGACATGCTAAAGATAGAAGACATGCGTCTCAGGCTTAAAATTTTCTCACACTTTTGTAAATAGTTGATAAATTTTTGTTTAAAATATCTGAACGCTTTCCCATTGTAGTATAAGTGAAAAACTGTTTTCATATATTTCTCCTTGAATAATTTTAATACTTGCCGTGAATCTTTTGCACTGTTACAGTTTTAACAGTAAAGAGAAACTTGGAAACTTATACCTTCGGTTAAATATTATATTGAGTTACCTGTTCTAGGAGAAAATAATTTTTAATATTTTTTTCTTATATCATAGCGGGCAAATAAGGATTGATGACTGGAAAGAAGGAATGGACCGGGAAAGGAGAGGAAAAGCCGGTTTTCTTATTTTAAAAGAATATTTGATAATAATGTTATATTATTGATGAACATGTTAAGTTTCTTAAAACACCGCCTTCGAATTGTCAAATCTAAAGCAATATAAATGGGACCATACGATAGCCACCAGCATTCAAATAAAAAAGGAACATTATAATCGATTCACCTAGTCAAATATTTTGAGGTGACCAGCTTAAAAAAAATACAGTCGTATTAATCACCCCCTCCTTTATTGAAGTCGGCTCAGAATATGGGTAACAGAAATCACGATACTGATTGCTAGTATCTGAAGTATAGCTTTATAGAGTATTCAAAGTTGTAAACAGGAACGTTCAATGGTGGCTTTGTTTGTGAAAATCTATTGTTATCCGGTGTGTGATGGAATGTGTTATGTGTAAGGTGATTATAAATAAAGCTCAAAGCAGAACTACGGGTACTATTTTTACGCAAGTAGCCGATTCACTACTTTGTATCTTAATCGATTGGGTTGATAATGTTTCTATTATGTTAGATGCTTTTCTAAAAGGTCCGCCCGGCCGGCCCGGCCATGTCAGATTTTAGTTATAGAATAAGTCCCTTGTGATTGAAAACAAATTAAAAAAAAAGTATTTTCTTTTGTTTACCCCTAAATGTCTGACTACGTCCATGATTACAATGTCATGTAGGCATCTCTATTCTTGTGAGTTCTGGCGGGAATTTGAAAAAGCGCGGTTCACAATTTTGATTTAAATTTTAATTAAATTCAAAAATATAAATTAT
>NC_052108.1:2587341-2601396 GCF_012273895.1 Zerene cesonia
AAAAAAAAAAAAAAAAAACAATGTCATGTCGTATTCTCTCGATATTGTAAAGTATTGATTGAAAAGTCAATAATGTTATGGATAAAACATATTATGTACCATTATGTTTGGTTATATTTTAGGATATTTGTAACGGATTTCTATCGACGCGAATTGTACGGATCAAATCTTTATTCAACATCCAACTTTGTGAGGCCTTTCCACGGTTTGTTGGTTTTATCACCATTTTCAAATATCCGGATAAATTCATTTTCCCGTCAACATAACTCCGTATATTTTCAATTTATTTGGAGTAAATTGTATCGACAAATAATCAATTTATCCCTACGCTATAAAATGGTATATCATTTCTATTCTGAAATTTCCATATATTATTTTAAGGTATGGTAACATCACACACCGATTCTATGAGTTTGTATGTTACAGTTGAATGTGGGTATTTCACAACAAGTATTCCTCACGATGTTATCAACATTTGCTTGATCGGGGATTGCTTACAATATGTCAGGGTCACCTGCACAATGCTTACTGGGAAAGGGCATACATTTTAAACATTGGAAGATTATAGTAACATCCAGAAAAAAAACGCAATTTTCTAGTAAAGTTAGATTGCACTGTCAAGTAATTGACATTATTTTTATATTGTAACATACTATAAAGGGATAAGTAACTATGTTCGTGTATGCATTTTCAAATTTTTAAAAATTTAATGCACCGTCGATCGAAGTTTTCAACATAACCTTTTGCTCTGTTTCTCTCAAAATAAAAACATTAAAAATATTTTCGAGGCCTTTAATTTTCAAACATGTTTGACACAAACTCGTTCTATTTTATAAAACCTCAATATATAAAGTTAAATTGTACCCAGTTCCAACTGCAAACATCATAAAAATACTTAGATCAAAGCTCTAAAAGACGTTCTCAGTTACGTTCACCACGTTAAGAGACATTTATGAAACGAAATGTCTTTAGTATTAGTACTAAAGTTGTGGTTACTAAAGCGTCTAGGGTGACTTAATTGCTCATATAAAATGATGACCGTTCTGAAACACAATATCAAAGTACGTCTAAGAATTGTCCCATATTTTGCGAGAAGGGAAATACCTCGTTTCAACTCACCTAGCATAGACTTGGACTAATGACCATATAACATTGAATAACCGTTATGAGCACGATAGGCTGCTCTGTGGGAATGAGTGTAATCCAAATGCACGTGTCTTGACAGAGCAATGTATACCGTGCAATGCAATGTTGTGATACAATGTGACATTCAGTAAACATAGAGTCAGGTTACAATGTACTGCCAAGAATGATTCCTTGAAGACAGAGTATTGTTAGTAGCTGCTCTTTGTTGGATAGTGTTACGTAGTTGAAACGTTCATTGATGATAAAACTGTTTACAGTGCTATTATTATCGTCGGCGAAAATTAACGATGCAAAGTCCATTCATATTTTAAAAGTGACTACAAATTTGCGGATGTTTGATTTTAAACTCGGTTTCAAATGTATTCTTGTGTTAGTTTGTCGCGTAATTATGCATAAAGAAATTGCAAACTGTCCTTCTTTTCAATTTAAAGTTTTTGTTTTGGTCTTGGTCTTCCTTCATTAATTATAAATAAAAGATTTACTTCTATGTCGGTTTGTAGTACTGCGAAAACTGAAAAACTAAAAAAAGGTTATTCACCAAAAGAAAGTTACAATATTTTTGAGCTTTGTTGCGGGTAGTCATAGAATTGGACTTTACATTATATCATTGCGAATAACGATGGTTTGGTATTTAGTTTAAGCATCCTTAGTAAATTTGCATAATAAAAGTGTCCGCCACCATCATAATATTTTCTCATTATATTAAATTATTGACTATAGTTAATACGGTTGAGGTTTCCGACTCAATAGGTCAGGAATCAGATTCCCACCGCGTTTTTGCTCGATCCCCTTTACGGATAAAAGTTCTTTCTTTAAAAGGCATAGACGGAGTTCTTTTGTGTGCTTGCAGCTTTAATTGAATATAATAATCGTTATGTGTTGGGGAATTCGAGACTACTGTTTGCGCTTCGTGTACATGCGTTACTAGATGTTTTAAGTGTGTTGTTGATAATGATTTCGTATAGTTGACGGTTAACATGATATAGCAATGCATTTTTATAGTGAATATGGAGTCTTTCTGGCTAACGAGCACAAGTAAGTATTATATAACACAATTAAGTATTATTATATTTCTTAAACTTTCGTATTGGTTGGTAGTATTTTTTCTTCTTAGTTTTTCTTGTAAATTTTTAACTACGAATCATCATCATATGATTACACATTAGGTACTTGAAATGTTTCTCAAAAATATCGTCTAAATAATGTTTGACACGGTTAACAGTTACGTCCGACGCAGTTCACCGTTCTAGGGATAAAACTAGATTTAAAAATTATATAAACATTTTAAAGCATTTGTTAAATCTACTTTGTTCAAACAATATTTTACAATACAAACGAATATCTTGACCATGAAAATGCGTTAGTAACCAATAAATTTAAGTGATTTTATTGTATTTTTATATCTTTTAAAAGAGTTTCTTGTAGTTTCTTCTCGGTTGAAGCGGCATTCCGAATAAGTGGTAACTTTAATGAATTACTAACTGTCCATACTATTCACAAATACTTAAATTGTTAAGAAAAAAATGGATAGATATTAAAAATAATCAACAAAGCTGCTCTGAGCTTTAGCGAAGTATTTACTATTTGTTCCAACGAAAACACGGGGTTGATTGAAAATTGTATTCAATCTAAATACCTCCCGGAGTTTCGCTTTCATTCGTTTTAAAGCCTTTCAATTCGGCCCATAATTTTAATTTGAAATTCAAGTATCTTGAAGTTTTCAACAAAATTAGGAATAATGAGTGCAATTGTTGAAATATTAGGAAAATTAAAGATTAAATATATTCGGTAGTATATATATATGTATGTATAAGAATAGAGTTTATAGAATAGTCGTGATCTATTAGTGTACTGATTTAAATACAATGTTTATTTTTCAGGTACGTTGTTTCGTGAGATTCCTTTGTTTATGGTAAAGTACCTACTACCTACTAGTATTATGTTATCTGTTGTATTAATAATAGTTACAAATTTTACTGGGTTTTAATGATACTGTCTCGATAATTTTGAATCTGTGCTTTTGCCTTTAAAATAATTACTTATGTCACATACTGTATTTTAAACTATGAAATAACAGTAAGATACGTTAAACATAAACATCTAAAATAAGATAAACGCATTTATCTGTGTCTCTGCGTATTTTACTAAATATTAAAATGCAATATTATGAAATATATATTCATAATAAAATTTGATACCACATGGAGATTGGATATAACTGTCTCAAGTTTGAATATTGAAAGTCAACTCACGAATATATTTTATCGAGTAACGAAAACGTGTACTCCTATGGAGAAGGCATTTTATAGTGTTTAGATTGAATATATTATGGTTTTGGTGTACATGCATCAACTGATCACAACCACATTAAATCTTATACTGTATCCATTTGAGTTTATAATAAAAAAGTAGTTTGTTGTATTATTCATTGATTTTTCAATATATTTCAGACTTTACTCTTGAATTATAATTTTAATGGGGAATATATCACAATATTATCATACTTGACAAAGATTTTTATGAAGGAAACAGCATGTTAATTTCTATCATGTCTACGATATTTAACATAGAGTTTATAAAAGTAAAATACATACTTATGATAATTTAAATTCTATCTCACATCACCTCGCCATGTTGTCTGGTACCTCAAATAAGTACTTTGTATGCCTTTTGATTTATTATTCCACGACCTCAAGCCAAACAGGCTTCGATACTTCGTGACGGAGCAATCAGCTTCACAATTATTTGTTACGAGCACATACGTATAAAAAATGAACGTGTACACCAAAAGGTAAATGACCATCGAATTAATAACAATAACGAGCGAGCAAGTGTAGTCCTTGTTCCTTGTGTGTTAGATTTCAAAACAGTATGCGTGTTTTTTTACAATCAATACATGAGAGTGTAAGGAGCGTATAATTTTTGCTTGCTTTTTGCTACCGGCTTGTAAGTAAATGCTTCGCGAGACTTTTAAGAAGTAATTACAAAGGTGCGGTCTTACCTTTAACACAATAGTGAAATTTCAATAATTATTCTTGGTTCAGCGATTAATTTAATACGTAGAATAAACAGGTATACAATAACAATTAAAAAAAGCGATGGTAAGTCTGTCTGTCGGGCTATTTGATGGATTGTTCAAAGATAGTTTAATACCCAAGAAAGGAAAGGAAAATAATATTTATCCCGGAAATCCCACGTGGGAAGTATACAGGTAGGCACTGTCGTTTCCTTTGACTGAGTTGGCGAAACCGTGTGCGGGATGTTAGTTAAAAAAAATTTCATGAACTTTCAAACAGCGAAGCTAAGCCTAATTAATAACATTATTTTAATAAATCTTCGAGTTTATAAGACGACAGAATATTACTCGCAATATATGCTTATTTACTATTTAGGCTTAAGAAATATTCCATAAATGTAATCCTTGGTTTTTGGTTTTGGCCATTTTTTGCATTATTAAGATGAATTTCATAAAACTTAAGTATTAAGAATATAATAAACCTTCTATATTGTAAGTATTATACCATAAAACTAACTAAGTAAGACGTCTTTAATATCGCAAAATTCTTTTGGGCATCACATGAAACTTTTCCAAACCGGACCCAATGCACTATAACCGTTTAACGTACGTTCGATAATTTTACATAATATAACAGTTCGCACGCATCCTCGACATGTATTGCGAAATAAATACAAATAACATAATAAGAAATGAAAGGACACCGATATCCTGTAAAAGAGGAAATGTAGTCGCATGGTCGACTAGAAATACACGAGTTAGCTTTCAAATAGAAACGTGACGGCCGCACTTATGTACCTACTCGAAGGGACAATGCGTAACATTCAATATCTTTGCAAGTACCCTCCAAATGGATTATAGTTGTATGGTACTCGTAGGAGTGCTTTGCGTTCTAGTGCGGAAGTGTTACCGCCCTTGGTTTGACGAGTGTGTATTGTCATTGTCCTTGGTGATAGATGACGTTTATTTCAAGATTATAGCTACTACTGCCGGCGGACACCCGCGACTTTGCCCGAATGAAGTTACGTAGGTAGATATGCGAGAAAATATTAGTCAATACAAATAGATGTAAAATGGATTTATCTATACTTATAGTTACTTTGGTAAATATAGAGTAAAACATTATATATTATATCATATGTTCAATATTCCTATAAAAACGATAAAAAAAATAAAATATTTCTAAAGAACGATATCTCTTACACTGCCAACTAATTGAGAACTAATAAAAACATATTTACAGCTTTTTATAAAATATAATAATAAAAAGCTGTAGATACTTATTATCGTGTTTCCTAGAAGAATATTGATTTAAAACTTCGTAATTCCTTTATCAACAAGATCCAATAAAATTTCAATCATGATATTACAAGAACAATATTTTCTAACAATCTTTTTACCTAATATCATCGTCTATAATCTATTTGCTTCGCGTTCAACTTCCACATAAACTTCTTCAAAGCCCACACAACAATACGATCATATTAAAGCAACGTCTTCCGTAAACAAACAGTGAAACCGAGCAAACACTTCAATAACATCACCAACTCAAACATTTGCATCTCATATTTCGTATTCACGACGCGAACTAACATTTAGGTGACCGTGTTTGGTCGAGCTGTTAACATGTATTCGTGGGCTCAACGTCCTGGGAGATTTAATGCTATCAGAATTGGAGTAATGATAGCTATTCAAAGAACCGTGAATGAGCGGATATTTAAGGATTGCAAACATAGGAGTAGCTAGTTTTCTAGCATTTGAATTTGATGAGTGACAAAACAAACATACATACTCAATTGAGGATGTCTTTGGCAATTTCTTACAAGTAAAGAGTATTTAATTCTAATCATACATTAATTAATAATGAATTGAGTATAAAATAACGCAAGACGCTATCAACTTTGTTGTACCACTGGCAGTCGCGTAGACTGAGACTATAACTACTAGAGAAGTTATAAAAGTGAGTGCTCTTGCCTCTTAATGCACTGATGTTTTTTACGCTTGTTTCAGTAATCGATAGTGTAAGGTGATCAACCTTCTCACTTGTTCCCATAGACTTATCAAGGATTAATACCTTGTTGAATGCTCATTTACTATGGTTAATGAAGTTTATATACCTCCAAATTACAAGTCTCGTTCAGAACGAAATCAGGACATGAAATTTATTCACATTTTTTAAATCTAGGACGATCCCGCCCTTCAACTTGACATTATCAAATGCCGTCGTTAAGACGTGGTTGTTGAAAAGTAGCGCTAATCATTGGCATTTCAAATAGCTGTACCTACGTGTTTATGAATGCCCTTTCTAATAAAGGATTACCATATGTATGTATGGTAATGTGTTACACTTAATGCAGAATAAGTAGGTACTCTTGTGTAAGATAAATTAAAAATTGAGTAAATGTGAGACGTTTTAATGTCGATGTAAAGTTAATATTTTAAAATTTAAAAGGATTGCTTTTGTACATAAAATCAATACCCAGTTGTTTTTGTTTGCCTCTAATATCCCGTAATATGATTCTTAAATGTAATTTCTCTTATGGAAGTATTAAGTTCAATCCTCATCACACAGAAAAAGATTGTCCTTTCAGAATTCAGAAAGCGCGCATGTATCCAGCCCAAAGGCCATAAACAGTTTAACTAATAAGACAAAGTGTCACAAATAGTTGATACTCGTGCTAAGTTCTTGAAGCTACGTGACGGGTGTGCGAAGGTACTCCTTGCTATTCCGGCCGACATTGCCGGTCTCTTTTGTTTGACTGAATCCGTAACTTGGAACATTGTTAAGGATTTCGCCGACAGGACTATTGACTTTGGGGATTTGTTCAAAACGATGTTTCGTTCATTTGTTTTAAGATAAGTTCGTTCGGAATTTAATCAACGTATGGATGGAGTGTTGGTGAATGTTCGGACGTAATATTGTTTAGACAATTGGATGCGTTTCACCTATATTTGACATTGAATTACGATTAAATGTGTGGTTTTAATGCTGATAAAAGAGATCTCGTTAATATATTGTTTAAATGTTTTCTGTAAAAAAAAAAAAAAACTCGAAACAGTCTTAAAGGTCGACTCTGTTTCATTCAGATCCATTCCATCATTCTAATATGACATTTAATCAAAATGTTATTCACCACAAATATTCTGTGTATATTTTACTCCTACGTACCGTTACTTATAAAAGAAAAGGCTTGGTTGATGGTTAACATGTCAGTTATCAAATTATTCTCCTATTACCAATGATAAGGTAGCATGCAACAATTTGCTCATAGACACGAGTAGCTAGCATGATTACAATAACGTCACATTGTCTGGAGGCAACAATACCCAGACATTGTATATTACTTTCATGTCATTTGCCGGATGATTAATCGCACGCACATCATAATATTACTTTCTCTTGCGCTGCTATCGTTTGATTACGACAGGCTGTTTCTGCTCGCTGATAAGAGGTATCAGTGACAGGTGAGTGACTTGAATACTCTTCTAGCCTGAATTATTCCATTGTATTTTCATGTAATTTTTGTCCAATGCTACGATTTGCGTACTTTAAAATGTGAATATTTTAACAGTAACTGGGGTTAGATCGTATAGCGAGTTTAGTATTTTTTATTTTGAAACAAAAGCTATAAATTATTATTAATTTTTTTTATAATAATGAACACACGTTTTTACTGTAATGATTTTTAAAGGTCATAAATATATTTTGAAATAATTCTAGATTAACCCTGTCCATATATCATTTAGGGTTGGTATCAAACGGTAGCACATAGGCAGGGCTGTCTTAGACTGTGCTGGGGCCCTTGGGCACACAACAATTTGGGGCCCTTTTGGAAAGTAAAGAAAGTGAAATACATTTTTTTACTGTGATCTGCTTTATTATGGATAATCTAATCTAACATAATTAATGATTTTGAAGGTTTTGCCGTGATTTCTTTTTGAGCTAAAACTTTTTTTCTCTTTTGTGAACCACTTAGATATGTTCTTTTCGACATAATGAAATAATATTTAAACGAACAAATCAATAGTTCTATTAATTTTACCCAAATTACATTAAACAAAATTAAATCACGACAATTCTGTGAAAATAAGTGATATATTGAGTAATAACTTTAGGTAAAAAGTTTCGACTGAAAGTTTTTCATAATTTATCCGGGGCCCAACTACAGACAAAGTCGACATTTTTTATGGTCTTGATATGGGCTTGAATTTGGCATTGGAGCGGTTTGCATGGATGATCGCTAGATAGTGTTTTTAGTAAATTAGGTAGGATGCGTTCAGAAATACTTTTAAATTACTGAATAACTGAATAAAAAATCAAATGATATGCAAGTTGAAAATAGACATTATAGACTCTAGATTATAAAATTTATAAACTCAAGTAATTGTCTGGTAAGTTATATCAGACCAAAAACAGCCCTTTAGTACAGCCAAAAAGCGCACTAAGTTTAAATTAAGCTAGAAGCTACCGTGTCTATATACCGCACACAACCGAGATCCTGTAGGCTTGATGTCACTCAAATTCATATAAATATATTGATTCGAATAAATCTTTCGATATTCGGGCATTGAGAAAAGTGTAATGAGTATTTTGAGATTAAATGTGAGAGAAATTGTCGGCCCTTTGGGGCCCTCTGAGGAAGGGGGCCCTGGGCACTGGCCCCTTGTGCCCTTATGGTAAAGACGGTACTGCACATAGGAAAGCGACAATTCCATACCTCCACGCAAACAGAAATTAATTATGATGAAGCGTGCGAGGAACTAGCGACGTGATCGGACAAATATCGCATTAATATAGCTTATTGCTTGTAGTTCTTGCGTTTGGGTTTAATTTTTGTTGGTAGGGTTGCCAATATTAATATTCAGATCAAAAAGATAAACTATTAGAGGATTAAAGGTAAGGTGTATACTTGAAGATGTAATAGGGAGTGGTTAAAAAGTAAACATAATGATACTGGTGATGTATTTATTGTGTGCTGTATTTCGCTTGTACTATTTATCCAGTATTTAGTTCCCTTCCTTTGTGTATCATAGTTGTACAAAAGCTTGCTGAATCCTAGATTAGACACCATTTACGCAATTCTACAAAATATAAACCGATGCAAACAATAACAAATGAAAAGCACAAAATATTACTTTTCGAAGTAATATTAATTGTTTAATTTTCTCTCATATAGCTCATAATACACCAACATAAAAAGTATGTTTATAAAAATTAGGATATATTATTGGCAACCCTAAGAGGAACCGTTCTGTGTGGTTCCATTAATGAAAGAAGAAAGTCGGTATGTGAAGGAATTGGATAATTAGTCATAATTAAGATTAATTGATTCTCACCTTGTATAAACAGACTCTGTTTAGGGTACGAAGGCGTCTGAATAACTTCAGCTATGATTATATGCTATAATCATGATTAATAACTTAAGTTTTTGTTTAATCTCTTTAGTAACAACGTTTGTATGTTTTAGGCAAGGCATGGGGTTCCTATACAAAATAATATGATAATTATTAATTTCTCTTTCAGCGTTTTGGATGTTTATAATTTAGTTAAAATTATTATATTTTATCAACAAAATTTATAGATACTGTTATTTACCATCTTAAACTGAGGGGTACAGCTGTGTTAGATTCGGTGATGAAAAAAAAAAAAAAAAAATCGGTCTAACAGGACATGCTGACCACCTACTTATCCGAAAACGATCAACTAAACGGACGTCTATTCCATATGCGTTAGGGCATGTATTATATACTATATATTAGGCTATATGCCCTACATAAGTGACACAAGGCTACACAGGAATAAAAAAAAAACTGGAAAACAGATCGGAAATTTCCGTCAAATATAAATAAATAATACAATATACGTACTCATCACTAAAATCATTTTGTTTACAACAAAAATATGTTTAAGAGTGATACAAAATCGTATAATAAACAATCCGAAAGTCTCATTAAATTATAATTATAATTTTATACGCGTGTCAGCTACCTTTGAAATGTAATTTAATATCAGTAAGAGTAAACAATGAGAGAACGAGTGTGCATGCGTTTTGAATAAAATATTTGTTTAATATTGTCGCTGCATTCCCGGGAAATAAAAAAATATTTAATATTCTTTTTGAGAGTTTACGGAATGCATTGAATAGCTTGTGAAAAGGGAACTGTATTTTTAATGCGTATAGTTTTGTTATGGTTTTCTAATCTATTGAAGGTAATATGCCTAAATCTTCATAATTTAGGGCTTTATATATCATATTTTATGGACTTATGATGATTGATAAAGAACCTTGTTACATAATAATTTTGCAAGCATTTTGATTAAATTCAGAACAGTCGTTAATTACTTTCCAACATTTAAACTGTCAATTCTTTAGGATCTAAGTTATAAAAACAAAGAAGGTAGTATATAATTATACGTATTATTCGTATAATTATTCAACCTTCTATATAAATCAGTATTTCTACAAAACATTTTCCTGGATATAACGATTCAGTAGATTCATATACAGGGTCAATAATATTTAAAAACATAACTTAAAGAACCGAATATGGAACGTATGAAAGATACCGTTATAATAGTACATATGTGGGTAATGGGTATATCGCGAACGATCAATGATATCGCCAGAATTGTAATAAAAATCACGTCTCAGTAATAAATTTCCTCCACCGGACTAATATATCACTGAAAACTAATATATAAGGATTTGTTGCCCGCTGCTTTATAGACGCATGTTCAGTATGAATTTTTAATTAAAATTATTAATCTGTGAAAATTAAAAGTCAGTGTTACGTACGCAATTGTTTTTTTTAATAGTTTTTTACACTAGCTATTCGCTCTGGCTTCGCCTGTGATTCATGTATAGCCTATGTCACTCAGTGAAGTGGCAGCTTTCTACTAGTGAAAGAATTTTTTAAATCCGTCCAGCAGTTCTTCCGTGAAAACGTTAAAATCTTACAAAAATACTAAAGTTTCCTTTTTATAATATTAGTGTAGATAACAGGCGGAAAATCGATTGTGTTTGCGCCCTTCATTTGTTTGAAAAACGCGTTCGCTTTTGAGTATTGTTTATTTTTTCATGCGACATTAAATAATCATGCTCCTTTTCGTTTCGAATTGTTAAAAAACTTTGTATTTTACAGATGGTTTATGCTTTATTTATTTTAAGTGTTTTATTAGACGGATTGGAACGTTTTGTCTTGTCGTGTCTTTCGTAAGTCCGTATGTACGTTTTGCTATATTGGAAACGAGACTGTAATGTTATATCAAAAATGAAATTTAATTCATGAATTTATGCATACAGCTTTCATAAATATGTTAATACATCAATAGACTTGAATATGCTTTGTCCTAAAATAACTTAAAATTGAAACATTTTAACTTTACATCAAAAATAATAGTATGATAGAATGAATATTCATATGTTCAAATCGTAATTAACATTAATAATTCAAATACAAATTCAAATTAGACACAAACTGTTATAAATTGCCGATTAAACAATATTGAGATTGTTAAAATATGGCATAATTCAACGAAATATGAATTCTATTACAATGTCTATAGACATTATCAAAATGTTCTACCTTGACTGAGATATTGAATAATTCGACCTCATATAACCTTGCTATTATGTATTTTACGTAATTGTTTCTCTCCCGCCATTATGTATGCTAATTAGTTGCCTAGAGCTATTTTTAGTTTTAACATTGTATTCCAAATGTAATATATAAAATTCTCGTGTCACAGTTTTCGTTGCCATACTCCTCCGAAACGGCTTGGCCGATTTTGATGAATTTTTTTGTGCTTATCTGGTATCTATGAGAATCGGCCAACATCTATTTTTCATACCCCTAAATGATAAGAGTGAGGCAGAACAGCGTTTGCCGGGTGCAGCTAGTAATCATATAAAATTGTATAAAGATGACTTTTGAAAAGATTTTTTTGTTTTTTCTACGTCAAAATTGCATTCAGAACAGAGTTACTGACACTAAAGCGCTTGTCATAAAATATTTTTGGCTTTAATTCATGGCGACTTGTAAAAGGCGGGAACGTGAATTAACAAAGTTTTTATATATTACACATGCTTTTATTAGCTTTAGCTGTATGTAACCGACTTCTTTAGACTCGATTTTGGCTCATTTTGAAGTGACAGATTTAATTTCAACTTCCTACACTTATCAACGATCAAGAATACAAAAATTTTACAAGTTTATCCTATTTTTCTGATTATAATCGCCAGAATTAAACAGATTTCTTAGTTTTAATTTATGAATGAGCAAGTAAGACGTGTTAGGTAATTTTTTAAGCGTGTTTTATACTAGATTGATGCAAAACTGTTCATCTGTTGTCAGGTATATCATTCAAAAACAGCTCGTGTGCCCTCACTGCACTGTGTAGGAAGTGTAATTAAAATTGCTTAAAACGCGAAAACAATCAATAATGGTTAGCCAAATAGGTAAAGAAGAAAAGATGAGCAAGCAGTCACCATCAGTCATGTTGGTAAATCTATTTCCTTTGGAATTATCCCGAGGCCTCAATTACCCACCCTACTAATATTTCAAGGCACAATTATGTTTACTGATGGTATAGTTCGCCCCAAGGCGCTCCCTGATCTTGACGAAACGTAATTTAGGCAAACACGTGAACGTATATTTCATATTCATGTTCACACTTAATTTATTAGTTATTGTATTTGATAATATCAAAAATAATGATAAAAGTTGCATCGCTTTACATGTAGTTAAAGAAAATTTCGTAATTGTGTTTTAAATATATAATCATTATTGTTTATCATTGTGTGTGTAAAATATTTGTATGTTAATATAATTGGCTAATTTGCTTTACGAATATCACCTATAAGAACATTTTAAAACCATATTTATGCAAATAAAGATTATTATTATAAAATAAAAGTTTATTATCCGCTATCATAGTACCCTAACCAACACTTCCACAGCTAAAACTGCACCAGGAAAGCTCTACATATTAACTTACAACGTTAAAACTCTCTCAACATACCATCGCTTGATAGAATTAAGTGAATCCTTATCTAACATTAAATATGACATAATAGGACTGGCTGAGACTAGGCGTATGGGAGACAGAATAGAAGAATACAAAAATTTCATATTATGCTACACCGGACAAACACCTGGCATGTATGGTGTAGGCTTTATAATTAAAAAATGCCACAAAAACAACATAGAAAGCTATATTGGTCTTACGGAAAGAGTCGCAGTCTTAAACTTAATATTTGAAGAAACACGGTTATCAATTATACAAGTCTATGCCCCTACGGAAAAAGCTAATAAAGATGAAATCGACAATTTCTATTGTACAATAAGCAAAGCGATTGAAATCTCATATAAAGACTTCATAATCATGGGAGACTGGAATGCAAAAATTGGCAAACCAACAAATGATGAGTATCTACTCATGAAACCAAATGGCTACGGTGAGAGAAATGAGAGAGGACAGAGATTGATAGAATTTGCTACTGAATACAAACTGTCAATTTTAAATACATTTTATAAGAAAAAAAATAAAAATAGATGGACATGGCTCTCTCCAGATAAAAAATACAGAAACGAAATCGATCTTGTTCTATCAAACCGTCCGCGTTTATTTCATAATATAGAAGTACTGAATATAAATTATCCTTCAGATCACAGGCCGGTTAGAGCAACAATATCACATACACAATCAAAGAAAAGTCGATCTAAATACAATAACCATCAAAAGAAAATAATAACTAGCGAATACGATATTTCTCAATTCAACGAATATATAAGAGGGACACTAAAATCACCGAAAAATAAATCTGTGCAGAGTTACTACAATAATATTGTCAAAGCCATTACTAGAAGCTTGCAAGCAATCCAAAACAAAA
>NC_052108.1:2602396-2627197 GCF_012273895.1 Zerene cesonia
ATCTTTGGAGGAGGCCTTCACCTACAGAGGGGATCTTACAGTCTAGAGAACAATAAAATAACATTAATAAAAAATAAATAAATAAATAAATAAATAAATAAATAAAAAAAATAATAATAACAATAATAATAATAAAAAAAAATAAATAAAAAAAATAATAAAACAAAAAAAAACATTATTATAAAAAAAAAAAATAATAATAAAAATAAAAATAAAAATAGATAAAAATAAGAAAAAGTAAACAAACTTTATTTAGGAACTAAGCTTATGTACTAACAAAATTATCAGTATTTTACTAACTTAATCTAATCAAATTTTTTATTTTTTGTATCTTGTTTTTTTTTTTCATTCTGTAAGAAATAAAAGGCTTTTTTTTATTTTTTATTTTTTATTTTATTTATTATCATAGTACCATGTTATATTATTATACTCGTAACTCTCGTATATAATTCTACTCGTAACTTCAAAAAGCGTTTGGTAGTGAAATAACCTAAAAATAAACATGAATTTATAAAAAAACAATATTTAAAAATGGAATGAATTCTATAGTCACTACAAAATTAACGGATATCGTTTTTTAAATCTTGTCTGATAGCCTAATTGCTAAAAGACGAGAATGCTGAGAGCAGTTTAAACCAAAACTTTTCCCGTCATCCGTCGAAACCGTATGCCCGCCGTGGGGACCTAAGGGCTGATGGTGATGATGATTATTTATTTGATTTAGTGAAGAATATTCATATATCTGTATCTGAACTTTACAAAATCATAGATGTAATGGTACTCGTATACAGTAATAATACTTGAAAAATAAAATATGAATTTTCTATAAAAAGGCAAGCTGAATGTTCTCAGTAATAGCATTATAGAAGTCACTTATTTTCACGTCACGAATATTGACAAAAGCACAGATTCTTCAGAACTGCGAAAGAGGGAAAGTTCTGAATACGTTTTCGAGTCTCTCTATTTTGGCAGTTGCCACACTACAAGAGTTGTTGAAGGTTTATTTTTGTAAAACCTTTCTAGTAAATTCGGGTAGTATTCGGTTGACAATATGAATAATCTAGACGAATTCTTTAAAGAGTAGATATTCATTACATTATTGTTATAATGATATGTTTATTGATGATACGAAAAATATATGTTAACTATTACATTCCGTTATAATTCACCTGTGTTGAAAATTTCAGTCATAGTATAACAACGCCTCTTGGGTGCGGTAGTCGAGGACGCTTCAACACGAATCGCTATATATGCGAACCATGCGATCAGATGCCCAATATGACAAAAACTTAACCTCCACTCTGTTATTTTTCATGTAGCAATATCAACATATTGCTATCATCTATTTTGTAATCGTATGTTTTTCTATTTGAATACAAATGTAATACGCGATCCTTCGATCTTATCACCTGTGAAATTAATTACGAGCCGTGGCGAATCAATTGGGCGCGCTCCATCAATCGGGAGTGTTTACTTCAAGGAGTTTAAATGTTTCCACGGAATTATACGACGTATTATAATAATAAATAAATAGATTTCATTCACGAAGCGCCAAAGGTCATTTGCATACGTGATGTGAGTGATTCGATTGTTGTTTTAAATATATATATATATATATTATGGAACTACTTAATAACTTAATGGGATCTATAAATAATTGAGGAAAAATTAAATTACCTTTCTTGAATAAACGTACTGAGATTTCTAAAGTATCATAGCAAATAATCACCACTGAGCATTATTGGCAGTATTTGTTATCCCAAGCCATAATATCTCATAAGCAAATATCCTTCTCGTCGATTAAAATAAGTACGTGTTTACCAAACGTTCATATAAACTTTAACATTTCGTTATTACTAGCTTTGGGCTTCGTAAGCGTTAATTCGGAGTAGTTTATACATATAAATACATGTTTTTATACATATAAACCTTCCTCAAAATCCGATGCGTAGTTTTAAAGATTTAAGCATACATACGCATACATAGGAATATAGGGACAGAGAAAGCGACTTTGTTTTATACTATGTAGTAATAAATTTTTGTATTGTTGTTCTGGTTTTCATGCAAAAATCACTAGACCGATTTCAAAAATCCTTTCACCATTAGATACTTGCAACTTCACTGAGTGACATGGGCCACGGGCCACGGGCCACGGGCCATATAATTTATTGCAGAAGCGTTAACTTTTTTAAAATACGCTATTTAAAAGCCCATTGCATTAGTGCGTCATACGTATTGATACGTTGATCCTTCTGTCAGCGCTAAAACGTTTAAGCTTTTCGTATTATTCATTGCAAACGATCAAAATTCATAGTTTTTTAGACTGTAAACATAGAAAACAACACAGAGTATTTATGAAATGGGTAGGTATGTATAAGAGTTATATTTAATGATTGAAATTATTTCTTTTAAAGACTATAAACTACTCGGATGTTACAAAAACACAAGTGGCGTTGTCAAAACTCTAAACAACGGACTTCTTAGAAGCCCGTCTGACTAATCACTAAATGGAATATGACTCCAGGCACATTTAGATATGGTTAAAGGAATTTGCACGACGTGTGCCTATTTATATTTTAGTGAATAATCATACTTTCAAGACATATTTTGTTTATGTAGTCGGTTATGTAAGGTAATTGGTTTCACGTTTCAACCGACTTCAAAAAAGGAGGTTGTCAATTCGAATGTATTTATTGGCTATGGTACAGTAGCATATAGGTCTACAGGTACTTACTTTGAGATAGTTGCTAGAATATAAACGTATACGTTTATAATTTATTTAGAGTTTACGTCTGGGTGAACCAATTTTGATGACTTATCATTTGAAAGCTGGTGCCTCCCGTGTTGCCTTGTTCTGACTATTTAGTCAGAATTTTACATAATATACTGTATTTGTAAAAGTGTCACAAAGGTTATGTTTTTCCTTTAAATTATGCTGTCAAAACCAGATATTGCGGGGTGGGCTGACGCCCTGACGCAGACGCGCTTATCTGGAAGTCAATTTAGAAAATACTTCGATTGGCTTGTTACTCTTTGAGTTACCGTTTTCTATGCATGAATTGATTTTCGACATGTGAATATAACATATAAATTTTATTAAAGAACATACAGTACTTTTGAACGTTGTTAAGAATGCGTTAATGGCATCTGAATTGTGAACTGTGTTTAGGTTTGAGTTAAAAATCTCGTAGTTAATTAAACGGCGCAAAAGGGGCTAGGCTTTTAATTAAACGACTGAGATAACCAGTTGGCTGTGTCACGTATATATCACGAATAAATACATGTTATTTAAAATTGTACATGTAAACCACAAACATGCGTAAATTGTACATCAAATTATGGTTTGTGAATTTAATTAATGAATCTCGCTCCAAAATGATAATTCATTATTGCAAAGCTTGGCTGAGCGCATGGTTTACCGATTTATTCATTTATAGCTTTCAGGTTGTATATTTATTAATGCTTAGTAATGGTAATTGAGACTTGGTCACATACTCATGGTACTGTAATAATAATATTTGAACTAGTTTTTATTATCTTTAATAAAAACTTGCGAAAAATTATGATTAAGAGGATCATTATATTAATATTTGAATTATAAACAAAAATAAAATCAATAATGACGCCGAATTCGAATGTGCGATTGTCGTCATATTGGGATGCTATGCCACTCGGCCACCCGTGATCTTTGAAATCCGAATCCCGTTTAAATAAAGACGTTTCAATTATTTTTTTCAATAAAGACTGTATGACCTTACCGCGAAAGAAAACAATACTACTGCCATTTATGTGTGTTTGTATTTCAATGTGTAGGTCGTATTTAATATGCTCTAGAATGTTCCTTGTTAGGCTTCGCAGTGTTAGGAAACTAATAACAAACAGATGTGTAAAGTCGCTGTATGTCCCGTATACTTCTTCAAAGAATCTGTGATACCTAATAAAAAATAAATTAATATTGTCACTTTGACTACGTAATTAGATTGAAACGTAATTAATTCAAGGGTCAGGACAAACAGAAGTTCGTAAAGTAAAGAATTGTGCGTGAAATCAGGATAATACCGGTTTAATCCGGTTAATTTACTCGCCCTTTTCTAATTTGTTGCGTTGGTCCTTTAATTTAGCCTGCTAATTTGTTCAAACGAGACACGTATAAATGGGATAAAAATAATGTAAATATTTGATCAAATTAAAATATTATTTTAATATATGAGTAATTATGACTGAAATTTAACAGAAATAGATATTTCAGTACCTTTGAGGTCTAAATGACCTTTTCTTATTAATCTAGATAACTAGCTACTGGGAACAAAACTGGGAGTACCCCAGCTTAGTTCTCGTGGTAATATATTCAAATAAAATAAATACAATGTAGTAGCGAAAATAAAACAATAGATAGCAATTTATATAAACATTCAAAAGTTCATTTTTTTCATTCAATATTCGATACGATATAATAATATTACAAAGGCAAACAATAGGCAATATAAATATTTTTGTAGCATCGTTGTGATCCGATGCGCTGATATGAAATTTGAATATCCACTGTGATATCAGCAATGCTTTATTGTTCGGCAATCCTTCCCAAAATGCAGGTATTGTTTTAACGGAACTGTAGCTAGATTTAGCTTAATACTCTTTATTGTAAACTGTAGAATGTTCGATGTATTATGTTTATGCATTCATTCGTCTTCATCGTCATCTTGTCATTCGTCACTTTAACTATAACATTTAATAACCTTTTCCAGTATAGTCACATGGAATTACAATATGCAGTAGCTTATCCTAACAATCTATTTATGTCCTATGTTTTTTTTCGTGCCACCGCATGGATTTTGTTTGATATGTGATATATTACATTATTTATATAATATATTTATTCATTTCTCAAATTCTATTCTAATATCTTAGATGTAGACAAGACAATAATAACTTGTAGCAAATGAAATACTATAAAAAATAATAACAATGAGGGCATCATTCTTGATCAATATATGTAGTTTGAAAGAAATTTTATTACGATTCCACAAATTACGTTACGAAGATTTATCGCTCCACTGGCAATAATTAAATAAAATCTCACAGTGGAGAGGTAACAGTGCAATGCTTTTATCTTTTTCCGGATCTGAAGAGACCAGGGCATTATCACTGAAAACATTTCGAGTAAATGCATTATTTTCTAACTTTGTACTCCCTTTTGTCCCTTTATTGCTTCTGCTGGAATACGTTTAGTTTTTAGCCAGAACGTTTTAATGTTTCTAAGACTGAAACAGTTTCCTAGGCCGCTGTACAAATTTAAGTCCATTGCCAAATGAAAACTACTACCAAATAGCATTGTTTATTTATTGTTCTCTAAAGTTTAACTCAAGTTATTAATATATGCTATTTAAATTAATTTGTACAAAAACCATTCGTTTGTTATATTATGTCCTTTCAAGCATTAAATCATCCAAAATTCACAATTATAAGAGTTATTTCATGCTTTTTCACCGCTCAATATAATTATAATTATTATGGTGATACAACTATAGGTATATATCAACAAACGTGTAACGTACAATCTAAATTGACTCTTCTACAATCTTCGTTGTAAAATCACCTCGTCTCCAATCCAACTGTGGTCGACCCACATAAGAGCATTTCAAAGGTTGTTTCTTTTGAAAATTGGCCATTTCTTTTGATTGGACGAAGGGATTTACGCTCCAGCCCTGCCCTTCACATCAGGGACGAAACGGGAGCTGGATTGCTTTGATTGATTCGATTCGGGATAATTTTATTAAAATACTATGAGCCTATTTAGCTTGAAGTGAATAGAGGCGATTGATGGGAACCTTTACTAATAGGGTACAAGGCTAATAACGAATTCAATGCTATGCGTGTGCTGATTTTTTGTTTTTTTGTTATAAGAAAATTGTGACCAGAATACATACAAAAAATATTTCCTACTTCGTACATAATAAAATTATTAAAAAATTATTTGTTCCAACCAATTGTAGTATGTAAATATTTGATGAATTTACCAGTCTGTTTTTATATTGTTACTTTTCCTTCCTATATTTGTGCTTTTCAATTAGTATCATATTATTAACGACTAGCTGCGCGGTTTCACCCGCGGAAGTCCGCATCCCGTAAGAATATCGAGATAAAAAGTAGCCTTTATGTTATTCCAGTTGTCCAGCTATCTACGTTCCAAATTTCATTGCAATCGGTTCAGTAGTTTTTGCGTGAAAGAGCAACAAACGCACACATATCCTTACAAACTTTCGCATTTATAATATTAGTAGGATAGTAGAATTATTATAGAATGTGTTGATTGATAAATTTTCCTAACATTCTATACTTAAGGTTCTTCAAGAAAACTATTGGTGAGGTTGATACAGTAAATCGAAATAAAGCATGATACTGTATAATGTACGGGTGGCAACCCTAATCGAGTACCCAGTGGACATTTAAGATTTTTATTTAAGTTTAAGTTGATCACGTATCTCCTTATAAGAATTGGTTAGTAAAACAGATGTGAATTACATCTGCTGCATGCCTAATACATAAGACTTGAAATATGTACTACATTTGTATGTAAAGGTTAAATTCAAAGATATATTTAAATGTTAAATACAGTCTGATAAAGCATAAACTACCATGAATTTTTATTAGTATTATCCTAAATAAGGGCACCTCTCAGTTATGCATTTCGATTAAATTTGAAAGTACTTTGATACAAACTTTGTAAGAAATAATATATAACATATAACAGAGTATGAATGTATAACTTTCTCTTCTATCGTATTAAGTAATTATCTCCAGTTGTATAAATGCGAAAGTATGTTTGTTTGACTTTTTTTTCACATTGCAACGGATTTTATGATATGATTTTTATGCTTGGAGATAGTTAGGAGGCTAGAGAGTGAAATTGGCTAATTTTTACCGCTGTGAAATATTTCATTCCTATGGGAATTTCCTTTAATTGAGCCGACGGTAAGCAAGTACATCATAAATTTAGAAGAGGAACTAAACTGTACCAGAATTAACATCTTTCAAGAGACAAACGGTGAGGATAGGTACAGACAAATATCATATGAGGTTCTTATAGACTCTTAGAACACTCTGATTCTTTGTCAACCGACTCTAAATAAGGAGGAGCTAATAAATTCAACTGTAGGTACTGTTTGTGTTTGTTACCTCATAAGATTTAATGATTTTTATAATTCTTCCATGTGGTCTCTGGTTCATTTTGGTCTAATTCAGACAATTTGGAGATGGTTTATTTTTTTTTTCTAAATAAAAAGTATTATTATTTGTCTTCAAAACAAGGAGAGGGGTTTAAATGCTTATCTAATCTACTTATAAATAACTATACACCAGCATTTCGCGAACAAAGAAAATATGTTATCTTAGGTTAACAACCTCAATTACATATTAGTAAAGCCAAGAAATGAGTTCATATGTATCATTTATTAATATCGCACGACCAATCAGTCTGCCATCAATTAATATTAACCCAAATACAGTGCGAACACCTCGTGAACCATAAAAGGCATGATTATATTTTGTATGATAAAGCGATTAGTGTTTTTTATCAGTACTAGCTTTGTGCTTGCGGGTTCCTTAGCGTACATCGAGCGAAATTCGATGTTTGTATAGAAGTAATTTTACTTTTTTTTTGTGCTGATGCTCGATGTCAGTCTGAAGGGCTACTACATCTAAGCACGGACGCGTGGGTGCACTGAGGGTTCACCCTGGTACCGACCTTTTATCACATCAGTCGTTGATTTATTAAAAAAAACCGTTTGCTCTCTTACTATTCCCTAGCAAAAACTGCATCAGACTCAGATGTTTAGCCCTAATAGCATAACACATACACTTAAAACATTAGTAGGTACGTACGTTGTTTCATATCCCCTGAACTAAATTACTGCGGTTTCATAACTCGCCGCTTTCTACGAGTAGAATATAGGGCTATAATAATAGCAATAGCGTAGTGCAAATCCATGCAATTTCAATAATACCTGCCCAACATAGGTATTACTAGAATAATTCTATAGAAATTTAATGGCTAATGGATACAATAGTAAAAGTAAAATAAACACGGACGTAAACTGATCGTGTTTCTTACATATTGACATTAGTTAATCTGATAATCAGATTATTTATAGATAAACTGTTTAATTACATAATCAGCTTTTTTCTAGATGATTTTAACGAAAAAAATATATCTTTTGGATGTCGAAAAAAAATCTTGCGCGTGCGCGCCCAGGGTTGTACCGAAAATTAATTAGTATTTTTATAAGTATATCAAAATTGTTCTATAAGAACCATTAAAATTAGAGATATAATATATTGTTTTAGTTTTACTATCGATCTTACAGATTACATTGAATGATATAACCGTTCAGCCAATTATGGTCTATTGGCACATGTGTTTAAGTAGGTCAGCGTAGACTCGCTTGCCTTAGCCTCGACCTTGGGATAGGTTTTCTGCGAAATCCTAACGTGGAACGACCTAGTCTCATATAGTATTATATACTTGTGATAGACAGGTTTATCATGTGCATTAGTGTAAATTATTTTTAAACAAAAAAAAATAAACTACCTTCAAATTGTCAGAACATGACCAAACTTAAATAGGATCAAACGGAAGACACCACCTTTAAAACCGAAAAAGAAAAGTAAAAATCAGTTCACCCAGTCGAAAGTTCTGAGGTAACAAACCTAAGAAAATACAGTCGAATTTAGACCCTCGTCCTTTTTTTGATGTCGGTTGAAAAGCAGTGAATAACAATTAGTATGTAATAAAGATATTACACTAGGATAAAATTGATGTGCCAAATATTTTAGTACCTGAGATTTCGTCTAAGGAACACCCCACGTCATCTATTGAGATGATTATTTAGATAAATACCCGCGGGATCACGGGTGGCTGAGAGGCTAAGCGTTGCTGCGGTTTGGCAAAAAGACGCGGGTTCGTATCCCGCTTCGTAATCAAATTTATTCTATTCTTTCAAAATTTCTCATTTATAAAGCATTTCAATGCTATGAAACTAAAAATAAGATTTCGTCTAATTGTAAAACTTTCACAATGACCAATAAATACTAAACATGACAACTAAATGTCATTATCATAAATTATAAGTACTGAAGATTTTTACCAAGGAAAATTACAAGTAACGTGTTTCGAGAAAATCGAATGGGATTTATTAGATAAAGTAATGGTTATTTTAAGCAATACATTTCGTGAAACCTAAAGTAAAACGATAGAGTACGATCTCTACTAATTTGTATTCGATAATTAAACAAAGTTTAAACGAATGCAATATATCTGTCGCCATTGGTCCCATTTTGAAAATTATATTGTAGGAAAGAAATAAGGTAGAAAATATTTAATGTGTGTTTATAGTGAATAACCTGAAAATGTAATGATTTTCAAATTATTTTTTAATTATCTTTATATGTCGCTGTAAGTTTGTAAAGCGGATATATTAAAAACTCGCGTGATGCCAATTTAATTCATTAGTTTTCGCGAGATTGTAATCTGACGGTGTTTACAATTCTGTGTGATATACCTACATAAAAAGCTACTTTATCTGTGAAGTGCGATGATTTATTTATTTATTTTTATTTTATCACCTCGGGTGTGTATAAAGTAGCAATCTATAAATGGTCTGAATGAATCGAAATCTCCATCCAAACAAATCCCATACGAGCCGAGAAATTAATTGGTTATCTGTGCACATACAAATATCAATTTACACATTATATATGTCAGTGCTATTTCGCATTCGCAATTAGATTTCACTTCGACATATAATCCCTTTGAACTACAGCACACGTAAATTTCAATAAGCAATTACTCCACGTCGGGTCTGATTCATTCTACACCAGCGTATAGTACTAAGCCAGCATTGTATGCTAATTCTATATAAATATCGGAATTCGTGACTGTAGTGTCTAATGAGATTTTAATAACGTACAACTTTCATTATTATCAGTGCGAAATTTCGATTTAAGAATCAGATATGGAACAAAGAGCCACCTTCCTTCAGAAACTTATTATACAACACACATATTTAAAATAAATCTTTGCTTAGTCTCGAATTTAAATTTACCTTCTTTGTATCGCATGTTTGTTGAAACGATTACTAAATTATTTGTACTACATCAAACACTCCAAAACCATTTAAAATCACTTGCACCCATCTATTCATTAGACACGTACACGAGTGACATTACATAACAGCAATTCCGCCCTACTGGAAGCGATATTGTTGCATTTTGACAGTGATAATGACATCGGGGACCATCAGGGGACGAATGACATTTGCTTTTATCGCTACAATAATACTCAAACAATGTTATACCGATCCTACGTTTATAACGCTATTATGGTAAAAGCATGTACAGACATGAATAGGTATTTTGATTGAGGAACCCTTAGGACCTATAAAATATTGTTATGCATTTATTATTATGAGGCACTAGCTTTCCGCCCGCGGCATTGCCCGCGTAGTCGCAGGAAAGATAGACCCGGCGTTTTCCTCGCATGTTCCCGTTCCCGTGGGATTTCGCGGATAAAAAGTTTATTTATATCCTATGTCCCTCCCCCGGTTCTAAGCTACCTCTGCACGAATTTTCAGCCAAATCGGTTAATCCGTTCTTGAGTTATAAATAGTGTAACTAACACCACTTTCTTTTATATATATAGATTTTGTTCTTTGCTCCGTTTAAGTCTCTTGCATTCACTGTAGACGATGAAGAGATGAAAAAAGAGTGGTTGGCGAGTTGACAGGCTCCGCCCAGGCTGACTGGCTCTCTGGAATAATGTAGCTTACTGCTGGTGAAAGTTTTTTGTAATCGGTTTAATAGTTTTTGGGTAAATTCGTTATAAAGAAATAGTCAAATCTTTTTTGTTACATATTTGTATACGTTAAATTATTGAACAACAAGATTTTTTCTTTGTAAAGACGATGTAAATACGGATGCAGTTTGTATCTTTAATAGGTAGTCTTTCGCAGGCTGAAAGAAAATTAATTATTTTCTTTTTCGTTTTTTTTTCATAAAGCTTTATCTTTAACTATTCCTAATCCTAAGAATCTTTTCTAAATAATAAATTTAGTAAATAATCCATCGTTACAATAAGTAGGTAAACCATTTACAGCAATTTTTAATGCTCAGAAGAAAAAGATTAAGCGAAGGATGCGGTTTCTCTTAATTTGCTTCTGTATGAGCAAATACTTATAAAGTATATTAACTACATATTATAGAAAGAATTTTCATTACTACCGACTTCATTTCCTGATTGCGTACCTAATACCCATCTCGGTAAAGCACCTTAGAATTTTAAAAACGTCTTCTCCATTAGGCTCAATTTGGGTTTAATGACATTTCTGTCTCATAAATTTAAGAGGAGCCGTCCCTGCCTTTTGTAATTAGTTCGTTGTGTGGATTAGGGTAAAAAAGGTTTCGTGGAATGCAATTAAAATCTCAGTACATCGGTTAAGGGATTTGAGAGATAAATTTCTAGTTGTGGTTTCTCTTGACAGATACCAAGATACCTTTGTCAGTGGGGGAGTAATATTACGTATTTTGTTAACAAATGGGTGGTTCATTCGAAATAGGTAGTTTATTTTATGAGCAAGGTTCTGAAGGTTTAATAGTTATTATCATTATATTATGCTAGTTTAAACATTTTTTAATTGTATAATAAAAACAATTAAAACACAAACAGTTAAAATGTAATTCATGTCTTTATTACATAAAAATGAATAATTATTTTTTCGTCATATACATAATTATGCATAGAATTTAAGATTAATATAAAGGAAAGGTAAAAGGCGTAGCAACATCTTGTTTCATAATACGGAAATTTCGAAATTTGTCCACAAAACGGCAGACTAGACGTTAACTTCCCTTCGGGGATCTCATAATAATATCGGCTCTTCTTGCGCAGGCTTATTTTACTAACAAAGAAATTTGAGTTTATTGTAAGCGTTAGGCCCGTTAGGGCTCCAGCCGGTACAATACTGTCGGTATGAGATAACTTGGCAAACTGCGCTATAAATAATGTTTTTTTGTGAGTTTTTGACTCACGTCCAAGACTGCCGGACCATTGTGCCTCCGTACGAATGGCTGGAATGTTTTACACAAAGGCATTGAGTGTCTTATCTCTTCCACTTCGTACGGAAATAGGTTCCGTTCCTTGAATTCATTAGTTGTTTGTGTTTTCAGATCATACATACACTTATACTGTAATTTATCATGACTTGTGATTGCTATACGAGGTTCCTACTATAGTGAATTTACTAGAACGTCTATGTAGTTGAAAAATGTAATGATTATCAAAAATCATCCAAAGATGAGTGGAGGTTTCACAAAATTCGTACTCTTAGTAATATCAGTATAGAATTTAATTACTCCATACATTCCAAACGCACCTACATTAGGTTTGGAGCGAGGCTCGCCCACATTAGCAGTAATGGTATCGTCTGGTCACACCTAACTTCTAGTTAGTGGTTAAACGAATCCACTTACTGTGCTGTGTTCTTAACGGGGTTCTGTATGTCATTTTTATAGCGTTATTTTGGGTTTATTTGGCAGTATGTAGGGTTGTTGATTCGCTTATATGCTTATTATGTAGGGTAGTATAATGATTGAGTTAATTATGTTGTTTAATTGGAATTTAGAATAGTATTGTAAAGAATATAAAGTGTTATTCAAAATATACTTTTTTAAGTGGACAAAAAAGGTTAATATAAAAATATAATGTTATTTTCCTCTCTTTTCAGGTAATTTTCTTCGAGAACAACTTTGGTAAAGATAACGAAATACTTCACGAAAATCAAGATATTTCGAGCATCGAGGCCCTCGTTACTGTTACATCGCTTAATATTTATTAAAAGATAACTAGAGGTTCGAGGTTTCCTTAAAATAATTATCGGCCAAAGATAATTTAAAAATATTTTCATTCCAAAGGCAAGGAAAGTTGCACGATTTGGAAAAATTAAAATAAATCAATTAATAAATATACAATGAAACATTCAGTAATTTATTTTTAGTATCCAAACTTCAACCTAAAAATCATTACCATCATAATTATGTACGTTTAACATAATTGATATAAGCATGACTAATTATAGCAATAAACGTTTATTTTTATAGCACACTAGCAAACCCGGCGAACTCCGTTTCGCCACCAGATGGCTGTATGTAAAAAATCATTTTCCCGCTTTATTGTTGAAATTTTTCCTGAATTTTCTTTGCTATAAACCTCACGGAGCCCGAGACCTTTCCAACGAATGCAAAACCGTGGAAATCGGTTCCTGCGTTCTGGAGTTATAGCGTCAGGAAGGAAAACCCGACTTATTTTTATATAGTAGACTAGCAAACCCCGCGAACTCCGTTTCGCCACCAGATGGCTTCGTTTTTCCCGCTTTTCTGTTGAAATTTTTTCGGAATTTTCTTTGCTCTAAACCTCACGACGCCCAAGACCTTTCCAACGAATGCAAAACCGTGGAAATCGGTTCGTGCGTTCTGGAGTTATAGCGTCAGGAAGGAAAACCCGACTTATTTTTATATAGTAGATTTCGCTGACGTGTGACGTCTTGACCCAGCGCAGGCCGTACCGCGCCCACTGGGGCTTCTCTGTGACTATTATAAACTCGTCAGTTACAGTTTACGCTTTCATGCTTATATATTTTCTTAGAAAAATACTAAATATCATGTTAATGTCCTGAACGGCTGCGATGTTCCCAAAAACAAGGGAAGTTCTCAATTAGGCTGTTTTTTATAGTTTCGTTATTCGATAAGTTCGTGGGTTTACCCATTGATATTATTCTTATCGTATTCAATAGAAAATTGTTGTTATTTGGCCCCATTTTAGTTTCATTGATTTTCTTTATGGGACAGTGTATCAGCCTTCTGTGACTTATGAGAACGAGGCTTGATTCTTCCAGGAATATAGAGGTACTTTAGATTAAAACGCTCGTGATCTTGTGATCGCGACCCTTGAACGCCGCTTTTCTTAGAAAACTGTCTTTTATGAGCGAATTGTTTATAAATCGTAGAATTACTTTTGTAACAGCTGAATAAAGATATAATCATAAAATCGCTATACAGAATGTACTTAAAACGCCTAGTTGTATCGTGCATGAGAATTCACACATTCACATTTACCAAAATTAGCTACGGTTCCGCTGATTGTAAGCTTTTAGTATATAATAGGGCCATCTGAGAGTCTACTAAGCTGAAACAGTGAAATGTGTGAAGCTAAGCTGTTGTTTACATAAAAATCTGTTTTCGTTTGAGCTTAAATAATATTATGCACAAATGCATAGTACATATACATTAGTTTCTTCATATTGAATTATGTGTGACATTAAATAATAAAACTCCTCGTAGTTTAATGTAATCTAACGCAAAAAATTTACGTGTAAAAACTTCAACACGCGAATACTTTTAAGCCGTAACTCGAGTGTAATCACAATTTATATTACAAATGTTCCATGATTCGAGCTCATTATGTAGCCAGATGTATTTATTATAATGTCGCTCGATGAGCGGTGACACGCGAGGAAAAGTGAGGAAAACTGGCAAAAGCTGACAACCGAGGAGAGGTCCCATTAACTGCCTGCGAATGGCTAGCGAAGCCTCATTGTGTTCAACTCGGAGCGATTTATTAGCGTGGTAACGATTAGATCCTGCGATAACATTGCTTTTTTCAACGAAAGTAAGCCCGTATTTCGCTTAATTTGATGGTGTTTTCTCGGAGCGGAAAACCATTTGTGAAATTTATTTTAGATTTTCTAATTTAATCAAAAGGAACAGAAGTTATTCTCCGTTACAGAAATGAAGGTGAAATCCGCTGTCGGTGTTTTATGGATTTGCTAACCAGTAGATAACATGGAATCCATTTTCGGGATATATTATCTCATGCTCATTTAAAAATTTCTTTCTCACCAGTAAATAAATGAAACAATAGCTATATATCTTATATCTTTAAACGAGCAATTAATATATATATATATATATATAATAATTGGAATCTCGGAATCCCACGATTTTCATGAAATTTAGTACATAGGGGGTTTCGGGGGCGATAAAGCGAGCTAGCAAGGAATTTTCTTGAGAAAATGTTATATTCTTGTTTTATCGACTTAAACTTAGCGACTCTTCCTGACATCTAGTGGCGAATAATAATACTAATACTATTTTGTGGCGAATGGCGTTGTTAAGTAACGAAGTCAATGAGTGTTTGCTTTGAGGTTAGACTAATAGTTTATATTGTTTTGTCTTCTTAATGCACGTGTTCACTTAAAAATGCCTAAACGATCTTGGAAAAAACGCTTATAGACAATCTAACTTCACGAAGTTAAACTGAGCAAAGCTCGGTCATCCAAGTACTAAGATAAAATAGCAAATACATCGTTAGAATTTATGTTGCTACGACAATATAGTTGGTTGTAGGACAAGAGATGAAAAGGAACCGTGTTTATATCAAGTCGTAAGATGATTGATACATGGTTCATAGTAGTATGTATCAATGGATATGAATGTACTTGTATCTGTATGAAACATTTACTCTCAATGTTATTTGAAAATACTATTCATTGTTTTTAAAGTATTATAAAATATAAAAATAATAAAATAATAAGACGAGAAATCGAGGAAACATTAAAAAAAGATAAAAATAGCACTTATGTTTATCCTATTTGACTACAAGCTAGGTTCGCAAACGAGATCTAGCGGCACTTCAATAAAGTACGGCTTTTAATTTTTCAATTTAATATTTTTAAGAGCCCTATTTACATTTTTAAGGCAAGGTAGGTGGGTAGGTTTTTAATACGGTTAAAAATATAAGTATTGACCAAAGCCATTTCTAAAAATGTTACGACCTTAACCTTAATATCTTCTTAAATAAATAAAGCAAATAAATATCTAGAAATTAAAAACATTTAGAAATTAAAAATTTTTTAACGGATTTTAAACGCGATTTATTCAGTCTTAATAAAATTCATTATACAATTCAGAATGACTCCCCGACGGTCAGTCTCCCCGTGACCACGCTCGCTGTAAAGTGTTCGAAACGTCGGGTTAATAATATAATGAAAAAATCGCGTTTAAAATCCGTTAATTTTTTTTTATTTCTAAATGTATAATACTCGCGTAAAATCAAACACAAGAAAATACCATATAAATATCGTTTTTGAATATAATTAACACATACTTTATTTTCTGAATTTATGCGTATTAAATATATTGTAGGAAATTATGAAATATATTTTATATCTAAATAAATAGAGTATACTACTCCATTCAAATGTCATGTCATTTTTCCCTACAATACGTTACATGCCATGCAAGTCATGCTCTCAGCCCAAAGCATTTATCTTGAATTCAATATACGTTGACACAATATTTTCCTAAATTAAAGATAAATAAATGTTGAGCGGCGCGATTACTGGTTTTAGTTTAAATAATTTAGTATTTTTTTCCCTACCCTAAAATTAATGAATATAATTCAAATAAAGCAACCCGAATTAAAGATGCATAATAAATGGTATAATAAATAAATGGTAGGTGCATAATGTAGGGGGTAAAATATAAAATAGACTATATAACAAATATATTTCGACTTTACGAATTTACGTTACGTATTCAAACTTTCATTTATTCAAGTAGACTTTGTTTAGGATTTCGAATTGTCAGAACACAGAAAAATAATAATTTATCACCGCTCGGAAAGCAGTTTCTACAAAGAGTCGGCAACAAACTCTCTCGTAGCTGGGTAATTATAATATTTGTTGGTTTGTCCTATTCAGTTTTGAACTGTGAAATTAATTATACGTATGTAAATCAATTAAAAGGAGAAGTTTATTACCCACAGTTATTATTAGTTTGTATGATATATTATATAGAGGATTATTTTTTCATACCCAAGTTCCTACTTATAAATTTCAAAAAACATGTATTAGTTTGAACCAATGGAAAATATTGAGCTTTTATGATCGTTAGTTATAGAATGTTATGATTTCTTAGTACATATATAATTTAGCATTATATGCTTTTGAATAATATAAAGACTGGAAAAAACATAAAAAATATTTCGTTAAACGACTTTGGTGCTTATATGAATACACTGACTGCTCTTTTTCCTGCACCCTATATATTGTCAGCTTGTATCATCTTTTAATAATATCTGCCTCATCACTATGACTGTTTAGAAAACCGACTTCTGAATAATTAATTCTAGGGACATTAAAAATGTACGCACAATTTTATTTATAGCATAGGTTATGAATATTTTCCGTTACATGTCTGAACATACAAAAATCGGTCAAGTGCGAGTCGGGTTCGGGGCACTAAAAGTGTTCTGTACAAATAAGCTAAAGAGCAAACAAAGTTCTTCACCAATAATATTTATTACCGTATCATTAGTTGCTTAACGATTATATGTATTATTTGTTGCGGGCGTTGCGGACATGCAATTTTTTTTTCTGAAAACTCAGTATCACGGTTCATGAGATACAGCCTGTGGCAGACGGACAAACTGACTGACAGATAGCGGAGTCTTAGTAATAGGGTCCCGTTTAACCGTTTTGATAGGGACCCCTAAAACGTGAAAACCATTGATTCTGGACTTGAATTTATGAAAAGATCTGACCAAGAATGCATAATTTTTCTCCTATATACATCGATTGTATACCATCTCTGAGTGTTAACCATTCACCAATTTTCATAACACTCAAAATGTTCTACATTAACAACAATTTATTATATTAATTCATATGAAAACTAAAAGGTATCGTCGATAAATTATGCCTCGATACACCGGGAAGGCATTGACCTTTCATCCCGTGTTCATACGAAATTATAAATACATTGATAGCCTGCACCTAGCATGTGGGTGTTCTACGCTTTTAATCGGTCTATTTTCCGTTTCTAGGGCGACGCTCGTGTTATTGTTTTGTTGGCCCATGGGTCTAACAGGCCATTGTCTTCGCAGCGGCTGCTAAATGATTCAAATTGTGACAATGACACACTGACGTCATTGTACAACAACTTTCATTACACTTGCACTTTTGTTCGCTATATTCGGAAGCTTAATTGGCGACGTCGGTCTCTAAAACCAGCTTTTGTTTACGAGACGGTTAATGACACTTACGTTTGTCATTACTGCCGCTGCAGTACTCATAAATTTATGGTCCGTTTGACTTACGTTCTTTATCTTATTACAATTTGAAACACTGTCAAAGTTTTAAGAAATAAACGACTCACGACTAAATATGATAGAAGATTGGTAACAGCATCTTTTCCACGTCGTCCAAGTCGAGAAAACCACCCAATTTCTTTAAATTTACATTAAAAACAACACTCACCTCAAAGACATAATCCAAATATAACAAACATATTTGTATCCCAAACGATACTAAACCACACATGCGCTTCCATATTGATAAAGGCCGCCAAAATTGCTAAACACTTAACAATATTTTCAACAAACGAATAGCGTATGTTCCCGAGTTCCAAATAGACAAGAGCATTAGAGTTATGGAATGGGTTGGCAGTCGAGTAGGTCAAGCACTTGTCGGAGCTAGTATTTGTTAGGTCACGTGGTCCGCAACTGAAATAGCACGAATGCTCCCTCCAAGAAATTCCTTTGTAAAGAGATTTAAATTCAATTGCAAGCGGTGCACAAGTGAGTGAAAAATAGGTTGTTTGTTATAAATATTCAGTGGATGCGAAACAAATGCATTCGTAAGTTGAGTTTGAATTTCGAGTTTTGTATTGTTGCATTTGTTTGCAAATTGGAGACATGACATGACGAAATTTTTTTTTTATTCTAAAAAAGGGTCATCAAACAGAAGTGGGACAATTAATGGAAACTTGTAACTCTACTAATATAATTGTGTAAAAGAGTCGGACGTAGTGCATGGCTATGCCTATGTCGTAAATTGAATAGGTGATACATTTTTATAATGGAAATATAAAGAAGATTCGTAGAGTGTTAATTAAAAAAATATCGGTATTTATTGTACTCTATACGAAGAGCAAAATTATTGACCACGTCACTTAACCACGAAACCTTATAGAACACAAATACAACAATCTTATTAACTTTCATATTTATGATACAATTAAAAATATGTATATAATAGATTAATAATAAAGATCCTATAACATAGCCATTTATTAGTATCGAAACTTAGACTACATTTATAAAGTACTTACATTTTAATAAGCACTCACATTTTTCAAGTTGCTTTATACAAGAAAAGAAAATTGTGTCTGTATTCTATTGATGTTCCTACTTAAAAATGAACAACCACACTACATCAATACACAGAATTAATAAAATCCCAATATTATATTTGCTAAGGTCACATTATTTCATACTGTAAACGCGGATAAGTTATCCGATTAAATGAAATTAACTGAATTTTCGTTATATCATATGGCATAACGAAAACAATTTCAGTTTTAATATTTCACTCGAAGAAATTTTAATTGCGCATTTTAAAAATGCTTTCGCAATATGCAATTTACTTTTAAAATTCAAATAAGCTTCAATGTGATTCACGAGTTAATTAAACTATAAATTGTATCTTAATAAATATCTCTTTTCAAATTAAACGTATATTTTGTTTAAAATAAAATTATTTTCCCTCATTTATAGTTTAATGTCTGGTGAAGTCAAACCAGATACAATTACCCCTTTTGTAGGCATAAATATTCAGAGCATCTCATATAGATTATTTCATCAAAATTCTTTTAGTCGGTATCGATGTGGACGAAATCAAAATAGCCTATTATGACAGTACAATTGCCACAGATAACAAATAAAGATCCTTATCATATACTCTCTGATAAGGGCCTTACTATATAACATATATTACTATAACTTCATTATATAGACAGGTTATCCGCATATGTAAAGATAATCTCACCTTTATTCCACACGTGCGGTTGGCATGCGTAAACGAAATTCCCGCCGTTTCGACAATTCCAGAAATGGAGTCCCGAGGCCATTCTGGGACAAACCCAAATGGACCCACGTACTTAATGTTCAATTTCGTTGCGATTAGGACGTTTCTACAGACCAGCTAGATTATAGTAATAGGTCCGCGAAAATGGAAAATTGCTAAATTCTTTGAATCCAAATTGCTATTTATCCCTGCAGAGTATCATTGGTAATAGGATCAGAACGAAATAAACATTTATTTAGTCATTTTATTTCTACAAATTAGAATTGTATTTAAATTTTCAGTAGCGTTTAGCAGCTTTAAGAACGCATTTTTATTTAAATAACAAAAGAACAGTGATATTAAGTTTTATTACAAACTAAATTATCGTCAACTTCTAAATGAACATTTTCATCTCGTACATGACGTACTATGTTCTAATATCTACAATAATTAAATTAGTCTTGTTCATTAATATTATTCGTGTGTTGAAGATTTAACTGGGAACATAAAAATACCGATTTCTATCAAACTGTCGCTCATGAACTTCAGTCTAATGGTAACTTCTGTGTACATATTTTAGATATGTTACTGTTATCAGCGTCTTACATCTCAACTGCTAGAATTTAATGGTATGCGAAACAAAGATCTGTACTGCAGATTACTTTGGTCGCAATAAAGTGGGAGTTTTGGTTTTTAGTTACCATAAAACATATGTGTATTTGAATGCGGCAAAGCTATTAACACAATGACAATATCCAATCGAAAGCTTAGTTTAGGAATGACAAAGAGTCTACATTAAAAACCTTATGTTTGCAGTCTTTCATTCTCATTTTAATGTATGGCCATTGTATGGCACTTTTACAGATTATCGAATCCGCAAAATGGTTCACAGATTCTTTGGATTATTCATCGGTTATATGAAATAGTGACTTAAGCGATGGTAATTGCGTTATAGGGCATTAAAGAGATTTGTTTGAATAATAATTTTATACAAAAAGACTAATCCGCCTTCGATTTTTGGAACTAAATCAAATTAAAATTTCCCACACGGGAAGCTTTCAAATAAAAAACTAATCGACAACTGGTTCACGTAGTTTAAAGTTTTTAAAAAAACCCGAAATATGCAGTCGAACTGACAACCACGTTGCAAACAAATTCGCTTGAAAAGAAACTAAAAATGCATTCAAGTCACATCTATGTCTAGGACCTAGACTCTAGGTATACAAATAGTGACCTCGTATTACATCGCTATGAGCTAACATTATATCCGATATCCGTTTGCTCGAAATGGCGGCCGGAAACGTCAATTGTCTACAGTTTAACGCTCGTCATTTTAAAATATTCGATAATCAGTGATCATTAATAACAGCGTAATTAATATCGTGCGTTTACAAATTTCAATGTGAAGGATTAGTGATGAATAATGTAATTGTATAATGTTCTAGTTTACTTGTTTGAAAACTTTCAGCGAACTTCGGATTTCATATAGACTAAACGTGCAAGGATTAATTGGTTATTAAGTTATTTTATCTTAGTTGTAATCAGGATATCTTCATTATAATTTATGTTTTTTTTTTAATTTTGTTATTTGTTTGATATTTTTTTCCATAGTTTCCATTTAATTATTAAATTTATAGTTAGTAGCTACATATTTAATTAGTTTTAATCAACGGAGTAGAAAGTAGCCAAACTAAATCTTTGTACCAAATTTCACACGGACACGGTTGTTGTCGTGTGAAAGAACAAACATCCGTACATCCATCCATCCATCCATACTTACAAATTTTCGCGTTTATAAGTATTTAAAATAGTTAATACTAGTAGGATAAAGCGCTAAAACTCCCATGAGTATTTAACATTAGCTACAAATACATTATTACAAAGACGTTAAATTAAAACAAATCCTACACAATTTAATCTAGCTCGGGCGCACACGCATGAGAAGGGAAGTATTTATATAAATTATTGGTGCGGCTTTGAACATAAGCGGGAAAGTGCATCATATCCTGTGACGTCATAGCACGTGTTGTTAAAAAAACAATGAATATATAGAATTTGTGTGTTATATAAGAATTGTTTTTATTTCAACAAAAACCCGATTGTTTACCTTTTAAATTCTCGCAATGCTAATAATTGTTAGTGCTACTGTCTAGGGTAAGAAAAAACAACTCTTCCCCCTCCTTTTAAAAAAAGTCATGTGCTATATACCTTCTGTGTTGCAGTTGAATAAAAAATATTACATACTATTATATTTATATCACATCTATATACTAAGGCCGTGGCCGCATATACAGGTGGTTTGCTTAGAGCCTAACCTAGAGCCTAGTGGCTTGCATTCTGGCTACTTGCTAACTCGCTAGGTGACTTGGTAGACTCTAGGAGCCAATCGAGCCCCCGCGTGCGGCCGTGGCCTTGCCTTCACACATTTGAAGAACAGCATTATGCTATGGGCTATAAAATACGTTGACATTGATTAATTTTATACGGCTTCCGATTTTATCACTTTCACGTTATTTGAGCTATAAAAAAAGAAATAAAGCACCTAGTGATTACTTTATTTCATTAAGGTATACGTCTATGAAAAGTTAAGGAATAAGCTGTAAGCAGTTTTTCAGAAAATCTTTATTGAATTAGATACATTGGGTATATAAAAATGATTAAGCTACTGATAAATTTAAGATTGATAAGCTTTGAATACATAGAGAACTAGCTGCGCCCATCGATTTCACCCGCGTTAGTTTGTATCCCATAGGAATCTCGGGATAAAAAGCCTATGTGTTATTCCAGTTGTATAGCTATCTACATACCAAATTTCATTGCAATCGGTTCAGTTGTTTTTAAGTGAAAGAGTAACAAACATCCATACATGCAAACGTCCAGCCATACTTTCAAACTTTCGCGTTTATAATATTAATAGGATAGGATGGACGATGGATTGAGGTGTAAAGAGACACAAAAATTCAACTTTAACATTTACGTTTTACAGTCAACTACCTGCACGCCCCGGCTCCACCCGAGTAGTTATTTATCGTAATTAAAAAAATTTAAACTGCACATGCTGTGCAAATTTCATTGAAATCGGTTAAGTAGTTTAGGAGTCTATCGTGGACAATGTTTTTACATATATTAAGATTGTAAATAACGTATATCTTTCACCAGATGAAGCACGCTATTTATAAATCTTCATATCCACTAATATATTAAAGTATCTTCACACGACACCATTAAATTGATGATGCGCTTATCGCAGAAGTCACCGTGACTTATTTGGTGTGCTAACGTTGCGCGATGTGACGCAAATCGTTTGTCTTGGCGCTTCTTGGTGACGCATTATGGCGTTTCACACGGTGCATTGTTTTCTTTTATTTACGTATAGTATGGGTACAATAAACGTCAGAGTGTGAGTGTGGATGCATTTGGATTTGTAAGCGTGATTTATTGTCATGTGAAATTTATTTGGTACTATACTTTTATCACGAAACGATGTTTTGATAATAATACCAATAGGTTGTATAATATCCTACTTCCTACTAATATTATAAATGCGAAAGTTTGTAAGGATGTGTGTGTGTTTGTTGCTCTTTCACACAAAAACTACTCAACTTATTTTAATGAAATTTGGTACGTAGATAGCTGAACAACTGGAATAACATTAAGGCAACTTTTTATCCCGATATTCCTACGGGATACGGACTTACGCGGGTGAAACCGCGGGGTGCAGCTAGTACATTATATTCATGCAATCTATCTATTCCTTATACTAACAAGAATTGGTTTGGTACATTAATATATCACGCAAAGCCATCCGCCTTCTGCTTCTATCGTAGTGTCAATCAATAACATACCAATAATTCACATTTACTAATACTAATTCGGAAATATTTTTCTTGTACAAATTATCTACCATTAATAGATTATAGTGGTTTAAAAATACTTAATCGTCTTGAGAACGTCCAAAACATTAGAAATGGTTGAATGACGATCTTTTGTAACAATAAATATAGTTTTTCTTGAATTCTATTGTTGATAAATATACAATAATCAGACTAGTATTTATACTGATTAATAGTGTAGTCATACTCTCACAAACATAGCGCAGACTCCTATAAAAGTCAATAACTAGCTCATGGGTATTTTTATCTACACCGTGTGGTATATATAAACACGTTAAGGCTAGGAAATGACATGTAATGGTGAATAATGACGTTTCACATGTGATGTATGGAACATTGGGCAACGGAAAATTTGTATGTTAATATAATTCCTAGACTTCTACGCAATGCTAGGTGGGTGGTGTTTATTTGGAGCTGCCTGGATTGGTTTAGTGTTTAGTTTTATGGTACGTATATCTTGCTTATATATATATCAGGGTGTGAGACGTTAACATTAGTTTTTCAAACCTATTATCTTAAAGGCACCATATATAAATAAAATAAATAAGAAAATGAAATTTCATGCTGCATTTAACCTCAAACTAGGATCTCTTGTGTTGAGAGGCTCAATCTCTTTCATCGTATTACACACAAATTATTTTAAACTTTACTTGCCATTTTGAGTATTGAGAGTGTGTGTGTGTGTATGTATGTATGTATGTGTTAGTATGAGTGATGTTTTTCATTCTATTCTTCATATAAAGACTCTATTAGTCTCTGCCGCGTATTGAACCTGAGTTTCCATTGTAACTAACGAGTTTTTCACCGCCTCAAGAGGTCGGCTCATAAGTACTTATTGGTTTTTGTTTTCTTTACTAATATTATATATATATATATATATATATTTTTATTTTCAGATGTTCATCCATATTTGTGTTAGTATACATTAATCTTAGAAACTATGTTAGTAATACGTA
>NC_052108.1:2628197-2654317 GCF_012273895.1 Zerene cesonia
CACTTTCTTTTATAGGTAAGCAAGCATGAGACATCCGCTGGGACGACGGTGTATTTGGATGTACATGGAAATAATCTTCTAATTATGCGGGAGCTTGTTATGTTTCCCGCAAAATCGCTGGAACGATTTTACCAAACTTGTTATGGAGGTTTCCCAAATCCTCGGAAAGCTGATAGGACATTAAATCTAATAGAGAATGTAAATAAATGCTTCTTTGTAATTTACAAATATTTCAATATTGCGAGTTAGTTTATATCAAAGACGTACCAGGGTCCGTAAAGGTAAAAATTTTCATATATATTAGTTTGTTCATTCTTTACAATATTCGCATAGACTATCTGCAATTCATATGAAATAAATAATTTCAATTTAATGAAAATAAGTTATTCAGTTAGTTAGTTAAGTGTAATAATAAAAAATGTGTACTTGACCATTTCAATTTTTTTTTATTATTATTTATTTTTGTATAAAATAAAACGACAGCACGGACGTAATAGAACTGACGCCTTACATGATAGGAAATGATCAGCGTCTCACATAAACAATAATAAAAAAAAGTAAAAAATAGAAACACTTGTCTTTGAACGCGTTGTAATATTTCAACATTAATTTCATACCATACTTACTGAATATGTAGCTAGGCGAGCCGCTAGTTATCTAGGTAACTAATTAATTACTTTTCCATTTGACCATTATACGATGCCTTTTAGTAACAACCCGTTATTCACATTCAAGTACAACCATAATTTATTTTGACGTAAATTTCATATATAGCCACACACTCACCACAATTAATTCTATCATAGATATAGCTGATATGTTATAAAGATTCAAATCACTCAAATTCATCGTTAAATATACAACATCCTCGTAAAACTTTATTAATAACTGTTGAAAGATATTAACATACAAACCTCAGGGTATAGACACACCCCAATCGTTCTAGAGTGAGTAAAATAGTAATAAATAAGGTGGAACTAAGGCCGGATACGCGTTGTTAAAATTGACAGCAGTCGGGATGGAAATTGGAAGCTACTTTGGTTCAGTCGGTTAAACGACGTTGACATGACATGATGTGATGTACGCGCGCTTCCGAAATCTGTTTGAATGATTTCTTTTAATATTTCGCAATATTTAAATTAAGGCATGACTGAAATTGTCTAATGATGTAGTAATCATCTTTTGATTGGCCTGTCTTTATCTTTATTTTAGAATCCTTTGGTTTTATAAGATTACATTCTTCATAAGTAAAGTAATGAAACATAAATTATGATGAAGCTACTATCGTGTGGCAAGCAAGCTTTATGTGTCAGAAAACAGCGTCGCAGTTTAGGAAATATCATTTTTGAGCAATAGATGATACTACTGAGACATATCTAATGGACAGGAAACAGGAGGACCTCCCGTAAAAGTTATGCACCGTAAAAATAAGGTGGTTCATAAAAATCACATAAGTTAAAAGCTCATATTCCCATCAGTATCTGGTTTTCTGCGAAAATCTGTCATAACCGTATTCACACTTACAACATTTAAACATAACTTTCATTAACTAAAAGATGTTCGAAATGGGTCGCCCCGAGTTATTTCTAAACACGTGTCGCGTTGAGAATCATCTGAGAATTATTGTTAACTGACAAGACATCATAAAAGATAAATAGAACGACGCAGGAAGTTCGATTTTTCAAAATAAACAGACTCAGAAGAACAGATGATAGTGCAACATGTATATTAATGTCTACATTAATGTTTGTTTAGAGATTTTTATTTTGCATTTCCATCCAACTTGTAAATGGCAAGATTCAATATTAAAGTTAAGTCGTAGTTTTGACTTTTAGGTCAGTTTGTGTAACAAAAATTAGCTATTTAACGAGAAGCAAAGGTGTCTGCTGTATCGAGTTGTAGAGTTCTTTTGTGGTGAATTCAACAAATATTATTTTTTCCAAGTTCCATTTTAAGATAAATGTAACCAAATACCCACCACAACAATATTGAGAAAATTATAATCTACAAATTTCATCATTTCCTAAGTAAATAGTTTAACGCAGTATTTAAAATAATTATATATAGTCCTTCACTGCTATGTACATGTGGAGAGAATCGCATAAGTTCTTATTAGCTTTTCTTTTCCATTAAGTGAAATTAATTATCCTGTCACAGTCCATTCGATGTTGGAAGTGTTTTAATGATCGCAGCGTTCTATTCTTCTGAGTTAATTTAGTATTATTAATACCACATAATATTATGCAGAGATGGAAATTGTTTCAATTGTGGACGTTTCTAGTAAACTTTTTCTCAATTATTTGCACAATTTTTCTTCTGTAAGACTTGCAAGATTTTTGTACATTTGTGACAAACATTGTAACTTATGGAAATTTATTTGAAAATGAAACGTTATTTAAACATTATGATTCATTTGATCCTATTTATTATAAGGTATAGAAGATGAATGTCATTTATCTACACAAGTATTAATTTACACCCAGTTGTAAGAGACTTTAGGTGTGACTTTTACTATAACGTGACATGACATGACAATATGACATGACACGATACGACACGACATGATCTTTGTGTAAGACACTTTTTCACTAAAGATTTATGCCAGGTACAATAGCCAATAGTTTAGTTTAAAACGTTAAACAAGAGATTATTTCCTATACAGGTCAAAATTGAATTTATTTTTCTACTTTCGCATTTTAAAATTGCCTATGGGTTAATAGATTTATCTGAATCGATCTGTTATCGGTATCCAGGCCCGAGCTTAACAACAAAATTGCAAGTTTGTTTGAGAATCTGGTGTGCACGGCGGAATCCAATCTCATGGTTCGTTCGGCCAAATAAAAGCAATAGATGAGTCTTTTCAGAAAAGTTTTCTAGGCTACGCTGCATGTACCTACCTACTGTTACTGTAAATGTTACGGGCATGTTTTTTAAAGCTTTTTTCAAATTACTATATATATTTACTACGATATATTTATCGGTGCGGAATTTATTTCGGAAAAGTATCAATGTATAATTAATCTATAAGTCGGGTTTCGAGACCAGGCAGTGCAGGAAATAAATTGATTTTTCGATTTATCTGCACATGTAGATAACATCACTACTGCTTGAAACGGTGAAGGAAAACATCGTGAGGAAACCGGCATGTCTGAGAATGAAAAATTCGACGACATGTGACATCCTGCCAACCCGCACTTGGCCAGCGTGGTGGATAAAAACCCTCATAGGAGGCCTGTATCCCATCAGTGGGAACGTATATGATGATGATGATTATGTTGATGATGATCAATGTGTACTTTTAAATGTATAGATGAAGTCAGTTATTATTTACAATATAGAAACTACAGTGTTATATTTTTATGTGACTGTTACTTGAAAAGACCTAATAAGTGATAATTATTTAATTAAGAATTAAATGTTTAAATAGTCTATTTTCATTTGTTTTATATGTAGGTCTAGTTGTGGATCTGCATATCTTTTTTCACCTCCCTCCCCCCTAGAAAAAACGAGTAAATATCAATTGTTTCATTGGTTTACAAAGGTAAAAAACTCTTCATAGCTCGAATACTGAAACACACGTCACATGCATCTGTCTAGAAACTTCCATGTCATTGCATCTATAACCAACTTTTATTGAGAATGGAAGAAGATTTTACAACTGAAAGGAAATAGTTAAAAGTGTTCAAAGCACTGGATTGAAATCACCGTTAGATTTTATCTAAAAAATTATTTTGTCATACCGCCATTAATTATCTACTACTATGTAATTTTATCAGTTTTGATAAATTTAAAAGATTTATTCAAAAGTTGTAAATATAATCACAACCTAATTTCCAGTTGGTAGTTCAATGAATCACAGTAATTAGTTAAACATTAATTAAAATAATAGCTCCAAACACCCTCGAGATAAGCTATGGTATTAGATAGGCATTAATCAACGCTCTCAAAACACGCAAGAGTATTTATTTGAAGAGACTTAATTTGTGGCTCTTTAACGCATTAAATCAATCCTTAAATAGTATCCAAAGAGTTGATTTATGGCCGGTTATTTCAGGATTACATTCTACACGTTCTGGAGTGAATTGGTCTTCTAAAAAAATAAATAATATGAAATACACAAATAACTAGGATTGTAGAACATCGCCTCTGTTTTATTATGAGCGAAAAATATATAATTGTTGGGGAGTTACACGCGACGACTACGATACGATTTTTTGTGAATACGATTTCAGTTTTATGACTCTGAAAATTTATTCAATACGATTAGATTAATATGAGTTATCACTTTGGGCGTCCAAAAAGAAACAATTTTTTTTATATTTACTATTAAATAAATCCACTATACATCGAACAATGTATAAGAAGATAAACTTGTGTAATACGCACAATAAATAAATATACAAAACAAAATATGATTTTAATATTTATAATCTTTACTATTAAGGTTTACTATCAGACAATTAACAATTAGGATTCTATGTTGACATACCTATTAAAGTTAGTCGTATCGTGTAAATGGACACAACGCACGATAAAATTTTGTTAAAATAATCACAAGTCGTGGGAACGCAGATGAAGCGCACGCGTCTACTCTAGATCATAAATGTTATCGTGAAATTCATATTAAAATAGTTGTTACATAGTGTAAATATTAGAATACTAATTGTTGTAAATGTAGCATACAAATCTGTCGGAATACATACGTTGTGATAAAAATATGTTTATAAATAGTTTGTTTAAGCGATTAGTGAAGTGTATATATTAAATTATTAGATGTTGTAGGTGAGGAAAATATAGAAATAGGAAAATGATGTGTTAACGAAGTATTTGTGTGTGCAGCCAAGCCGCAGTGGGAGTCGTATTTGTGACCGGTCTTTAAATAGTTTGTGATTGTAGAGATGCTAGTCGCTGAAAGGACCAGTAATGACTACTTTCTATCGTTTCTGCCTGTAAGTTTCATGCTCCTTTCGTTCCTATATAATGGGAAATGACAGATTTTGTCTCTTCAAATATTGAAAAAACAATCACGTGTTATGATTCTTAAACGGAAGATGAAATTCCATCAAATATTTACAAACGTTTGTCCGTTCATAATTCATATCTAAATAATATCAATAGAATTATCATATATATTATGCAAGACGACTTTGAACTTAAGACCTTTTTTAAAGATAAAATATGCAAATCGTTTCCTCTCTCGCCAGCTGTAAACAAACGGAAAAAATACACGAAATGTTGAACGGACGCCAAGTCACCGTCCTTGCTTGCCTGTCTTCGACTAGACTGCAAGGCGATAGCGTCGGTTAATCATTTTTTGTCTCATACATTTAGCGTTAAACCATTATTACTAATTTATATAATTTTCATTTTTAATAAACGTATGTTAATTATGACATCTATTTCGACTTTTAATTTTTTTAGGGCCCATTGGTTAGAGCCACATTTGCACATTAATTTATTTATTTTTGCTTTATTGTTTTGAAATAATTACAGATTGAAACCTAGGGAACATTATCATAAATTGCTGTCTTATCGCTAAATAGCGATTTCGTCTAGCACTGATAGAAGTTAAAATAGAGGATAGGAGTAGGGAGGAGAATAAACATATATAATGATAAAAATAAATAATAGTTCTTGTATAAATTTCAATACAGTAAACATATATATTATATTATATTATTATATTAGCAATTACTTAGAAAAATTAAATCAAAAATTTGTGAGTAAAAATAATCGGTTCACTTCAGATGCGCTTACTTTAACGCAGTAATAAAATTATTTCTATCTCAATTTCAGACTGTCAACTCTCCACCTGTACCTCATCGGGACATCTCCGGAGTATCAGCTACTTCCTACCGCCCATACAACGAAGAATATGCTTCCGTCCAACGCCATATCGATAGACCACAACCAGAACTTGACATCGACCGCAGTAAAAAGGATAAGAAATGGTCCATCGGAAAATTGTTCAGAAGAAAGAAAAAAGAAGAGGAAAGTGGGTCGTCATCCCAAAGTGATGAAGGGCGATCACCATCGAAGAGAAAGAGCAAAAAGAAAAAGCGAGCGCCTGCTGTCAATAACTTTGATCACATAGTTATCAGAGACACACGGCGAGCTCAAAGTTTGGCCAAGCCTAATGTACGAGATATTACTGATGATGGAATCTTATCTGATCCCTCAGCAGGTTTTCTAAATTATCAACCGAGAGCCCGCGATACACGACACGATACACGTAGCGAACAACATGATTATCTAGTTGTAAGAGATGAAACCGGCATGAGACCTGAAAAAATAATATTAGATAACTCTACTAAAAAATCAAGAAAGAGTAGACTCAAAGCAAGAGTTGAAGCTCTTCGGAATAGTATGAGGGGTGACTCAAGTAGCGATGAAGAATCATTGAAATCATCTAACTCCTCATCAATGTTACGATTCAGAAGCGATGATTCTTTGATGCGTTCAAGAGACAGTTCGCTGAACAAAAGGACAAGGAGTGCACGAAACGAACGTTACATCAAAAGATTATCAAGAGACGAAGAAAATCAACTCAATAAAGAAGCGGAATTATTACAACAGGGCTATTCAAAAGCTGAAGTTGAAATGTTAACTCGAACTCCTACTAGCCAGAGTAGTGGTTACGGAACTTGTAAACGTGAAACTGCTAATAAAACGCATACAGAACAACTAAATGATTTAAATCGACGTGCGATGAAATCCGAATCAATATCTTCATTCCCCTCAACGCAAAGTTATCCATCATCAATTAACTTTAATGCTAAGGTTAACAACGAACATATTAACTACTCCATAAAATATCCCAATAACAACATACATCGTGACATGCTTCATCCTAACAGCGTTCGAGAAAGAACTCCATCTATTAATCAATATGAGGTTCCCAGTAATGTAATGTGTGTTAAATTTCCACTAGGAAATGTAAATAATGTCAAAACTGAGGAAAAATCACCGCCCGTCCCTCCACCACGTGATATGCAAAGAAAAGTAGTGACGCCCTTATCAATGTATCATGATACAAGTTCCTTGGGTGGAAACAGAATGAATGCCAACCAACAGAATGTTTTACATGGTGTGCCTAACAATGACTTCGAAAGAATTATGCGTCGAAGTCAGGAAAGGACAGTTGGTTCAGGATTTAACGGATTACGAAGACCAATATCTAATTCTGAAGACCATATCGCGATGCAAAATAATGAATATTTGCAAAACTATAATTACAGAAATGAACAACCGCGAAGGCCCGCGTCTGTTTCTGCAGAGCCTAATCACTATGGAATGTACATGAATAGTCCCATGTGGAAGAAGCGTTTAGAACAAAATAAAATTATGAGACCTGAAGCGATACAAGTGAATCAAGAATATTTGTATTATGCGGATCAGACTCCTCGGTCCCGGCGACCAATTAGTATAAAAACTAGCCAAGGTGGTCTCGAAAGTCAATATTTAAGTGATTCACAAACATCATCCAACTTAATGGATAACGTATACAGGCGACCCCGCAATGCATCAGAATTTTGGAAGAAAATTGATGATGCTGAAAAACAAAGACGTCAACAAACTTTTGTAAATTCAAGGGGTAGTAGCGATTATGCAAGTAGCACGCAATTAAATAAAATATTTATGGATAAAAGCAAAGTAGGTGATATGGGACAGAATAGAGATGTATCCGAAATACCTCACACCACAAAACTTAAATCTCCAGAAACCAGATCTTGGAAAGCTACAACTGAATATAAACGTTCTGTTACGGTAGAACCTCCAAAATCGAATACGTCGCCCATTTTAAAAACACATACCCGTCACAAATCTGATACATTTATTCCAAACTCTTATCAGGTTCCATCTGACGAAGAGGGTTCAGAACGAAGAAAATCAACAAATCTCGATGATGCTCTGAATGAATTAGAAGCTATTTATAATAGCCTTGGCTTAGGTGATGAAGACTTACTAGACAGAGCTGAAAGAAGAGAATTAATGACACCCAAATTTAGCGATCGCTGTAATGACTGGAACGGCAACGATGACGACAATAAATTGCAAAGTCAACCATCCTCACCATTAAGGCGAATAACTAGGCGTTCTACCTTACCAGACAAATTGCAAGACGATATGGCATTCCGTAGATTAAATTCAACAACTAATAAAGAAAAGCCAAATTATAAAGACACACAAGCTCAAATTAGTTACATGTTAGCATCGCCAGTTTATGTACCCTATGCTTCTGATGATGACAGACAATCTGATCGTAATGAACCCGATATTATACACGATGACGTCGTTTATAGAAATATCAAACAAACGAATAGCAGGCTAAGAACTGTTGATCCTCAACCACCTTTCGGTATTCCTGTCGGGCCAATATCGCCAGCACCACAAAGTGACTATTTACATGCAACACCAGAAAATAAAGGAAGATCGCGCTTTATTCCTAAAAGATCACCTGATATTGTCGCTGATGATTTAGCCTATCGAAGCTTACGCAAAGATAGCAGACATTCAGCATTATTTAATGGAGACGAATATAGCGGACTTCTTAATAATAACCATAATTATACAGAGTTTCCGTTCACCAAAGATTCTACAAATAATATTAAAAAGAAGAGAGCTGTTAGGTCTCTATCTGCAAATATCTTTACAATGATACAAAAAGAAATTGATGACGCTATTAATATGACGAAAAAACCTAGCTTACAAAAAACTAATAGTAACAGTGACGTCATGAGGCGCCTTCGTGATACTTTCGAGAACAACGACAATCAACGTGACTATTATCCTCGTAATAAGGTAAAGCAACGGCACAATACTGTAAATTTATTTGCTAATAATACACATACACCCACCCATCATTTTGCTAAGGATGATTCATATATTCACAATGAAAATAAATGTCTTGCTAATTCATCATCTTGTGATAAATCCACAACATCATCACCATCCAATAAATCACCACAAGCAACTAAACGATCATCGAAAGACGAGTTTCAACAAGTACTCAGTATGCTAGCGCAAGAAGCCATGGATACCAGTAATAAATTGGGAGTCGCATTAGCTGAGCTAGATAAAAATAGAAGCAAGAATGATATGGTAGACACACATAATAAAATATCAGACAGCAGGATAAACTTTTTAAACAGTCTTACGAATAGTTCTACTAACAATGTGGAGCATGAGCTTAAAAATTATGAAATAAACCATAATAAGATAGCAACTGCCAATTCTCCGAATTTAATTAATAATGATGACCAAGAAACTACAGCTAAAAAAACTGAAGACAGTTTGCTAAAAATATCTAATCAATTAAACAAGGTAGAAGATCGATTAAAACATAGTTATGAAAAAGACATCAATTTTGACGATGAAAGCCCCAGGCTATCGTCGTATGTACCGAAAGTAAAAGATGATCCTTTAAAAGTAAAAGAAACTGTAGTAGCAACAGTTGAAAAACAATTTAAACCAGATATAATACCCGTTAAGGTACAAGATGATATAAAAATGGTTGAAATTCCACAGGGATTAAATTCGAATATTGATTTACCAGCATTAAAATTCCATCCTTCCAACCCATTTCTGTGTACTGAAGATAAAGTACAAGAGCTAAACGAAATTAAAGCGTTCAAAGAGTTAAAAGATGGTATTTCTGATTTAATTGCTGGTATATCAGAGGTGAATGATAAAATATTCATTTCCAAGACAGCTCAAAAAGCGACTGCCACACAAAAAGAACCAACAGACATTAGTGCAACTGATAGCTTAGTTAATGCTAATGCAAATACAGAAAAAGACATTCCTGAATGTGTACACTCATATGTAAGAGAAGGAAAAAGGGATGACGCGGATTCGACTGAATATAACTCATCTGAAGAGCTGGCTACTATATTCAAATTCGAAGATAGAGTCAATAAATCCATAAATCAAAATAATAACGATCCAGACGATGAGAAACGACCTGACTTAAGTTCACCAAAACTTGTTCGAACGATGAATCAACAACTCAGAAGGTTATCAGTTGATGAAAGCACGGCTTGTCAAAGTAATTCACTGCCAAGTGACGTAGTTCCATGGAGAGCTAAAAGGCAAAACAATAATTCACAAAACGATCATAAAGGTATGTGGGCACTTATCATGCACGCTATTTGGATTTCACATTGATCATGCATCCTCCTCATTTGTTATATTCACAAAAAGCACTGTCTTGAAAATCCTTTTTTGTTGTGACTTTAACATTAGCGTTTTATGTTTTTGTTGTTTCTGTTATTTCGACAGGCGGTAATACGAAGTCAAAGCGCAATTGGCACGACTCAGGCACGTTGATGTTAGCTTGTTCCTACACTGTGATGCTCTCCCAACACTTGGCAGATTTGGACTGGCTGATGCTGCTCGGCTTGCTGTTAGCAATGATCACTATTATAGCCATGCTATTAATTTAATAATTTTAGGAATGATCACGAATGAGAGCTTCTTTAGTTGAATAAATTTACAAGTTATAAATGAATTCCACAGTCTAGACTATTTTCTTGTTTTATCTGTTTACAATATTGTCTTTAATTAAATTATAACTTGTGATTTTATTTGACTATTTCTTATTATTATCCATTACATTTTAAAAACGTTACCTAACTATATATTAAGAATAATCGGAGAAAACATTTTATTGTGTCGTAGCATTTATTATGTCTTATTTTAGAATAAACAAAAACATTTGCTCCTGAATTGAATTTCCGAGCAAAATGGCACTGAGTAAATGATCGATATTATTGGATATATTGGTTTTCAAATACAAGATAATTATATCTCATTCTGGATCTATATAAAACTTGTGTAATTACACCAGTCCAAATAAATATTTATGAAGTAATCAATTTATTATAGTCAATAAATGTTGTATTAGTTTTTAACCAGAAGGCTATTAACATAAATTAGGTACTGCTAATTTGTGAATGTTCCAGTTGCCATTTTTTGATCTTTTTAATTAATAGATTCCCAATTTATTTAGCCGATGGAACCTTTATTTTTTAAATTAGCAACATCATATGTTTACAACCTACAGTAGAATGTTTAAAATAAATATAACACACGTAAATATATACGATATGAATATATTAAATATTTTAGCTGTGATTAAATTAAATATTTTAAAGAATGTGTGTTTTATGAAATTAATGACTAATATAATATTATTACCTATGTAATCTTTTGAAGACTGTGCCAAATTGTTCAGAGGGATTAATGAATATTGTATTATTAAGGCTTTTCTTATTTCCAAAATATATTAAGATGCATGACCTAATTTTTGCATGGTTTTAATTTTTTATTTCGATGTTATGTTTTGTGAATTTTATGCATAAACAAATTAATAAAGTAATTATAATATTAACGTTTATAATATTGACAATCTTTGTATGAAATATGGGATGTTAGGTGTTTCTCAAAATCATTCATTCAATGTATTATTGTATTATTTTAGGAAGACCGATTAACAATTGTTACCTTTAATAATTAAGTAACAATATTTAAAATACATATTACAAATATATTAAAATTCAATATTTTATAACAAACTGTCAAATAAAGATTACAATACTATTTTTATAATTGAGTATATTATATAAATTATTTTTATACTATTTAAGTTTTAATATTTTATCTTTCTTTTAGGTGAAAACTGAATGCTTCAATAATTGCTCTTCAGGATATTAAACAACGATATTATATCTACGAAATTAATAAATTATTTTGTATTGTATTATTATTTACGTAATTTATCCAGTTGAATGTGACATTGCTACTTGTACGTAGAGGCTTCCATTATGAAACGAGCGTTATTTATATTGAAATAATGTTGGTTTAATTAAATTGTTTCAGTTATTCCATTGTTTTATTCTTATTTATTAATGTACCAATTCAGATATACCCGTTAAACTTTTCATGGTCTGCTTTTATCTTGAATTAAACATGAATTAGTATTATTTTTAAACAGGTAGGTACATAAGAAAAACTCCCACCACATAACGATTTTACTTAAATAAGTAACTGACATGTAAAATTAAGAATTAGATAAAATTGATACTAAACTATACCATATAAAGAATACCCATCACAAGATTACTTTCAATAAGCACTAAAACATAGTCTGTCTGTAATTAAAAAAACCGTTTTAATCTTGTATACAAAGGTACCGCATACGAGTCGTTAATTATTTTTGTCGATTTTCACTATTTCTGTTTGGGCATTCTTTATATGGTAGAACTGATTTTAAAATAAGCCTTTAAAGGTATAATGAAAGAGTTTGCAAGGCCATGTAGTGAGGTGATATTTTACTCTCACCACCTAAAAAGGAAATCTTAATAGGTACTTTAGAATGATAACTGATTGCTAGCCTACTTAAGATTTTCCATAATTTCATAGGTCTTCCCTTTTTTATGAAATTTAATTCAGCATTTCTAGCATATACCTGTGAAGTGATGAAATAAGAATCTGTTTGAATCGGAGCGACGCGCGCCTGAACATCTGTCTAGGTCCCGTATTAGTATACTACTCTTTGGTCTAGGTTCTAGCCTCGTAAGTAATGGTCGCGCTTGTCCGTTAGTTTACTACCTTTAATTTTGTACCGATTACTTATGACTCTTGAGGCACGTCAACTACATAGAAATTGATAGAAATCAAATTACTTGTACACTGTACATTACACTTTCCTTCTAATAATTGCCAAAATTTATTAGTTTATTTTACAACAGCTTACGAAACTAAAACTTATATATTAATATGTAATTGTATACATTATACGAGGGATATTCGTTATGAGGCAGCCTCCCTCCTCAAATTATGAAACAAAAGGTGATCTGAGCCCCCCACATAGTATAATATTACATTCACGATCAACACTTCTCATCACCAATAAAATTTAGTATTTGGTTGTGACTTTCGAACAATAAAGATGCAAAATAACTATAATAAGTAACAATGTTTGTAAGTATTTAGTTTTTTTATTATTTTGGGTAAAAAATATGAATGTAATACAAAGCTAATAGACTAAATAGTTTAAAATATGAAGTCGCAGAGCTCCATCTTATGGTTACGGAATGAACTATAATGTCCTGAATCATAATTTCTATTATTAGTTTATTACTAATTTCATAGATGGCGCAATTTAGTAAATATTAATGTAAAAAAAATAGTATACAATACTAATTTATCTATTAGTTAATAAGTTAATTTTAAAAACTATGTTGAAATAACTGTTAATGTTTGCACAAAAACCTAAAAATACTAAAACATTTTTAGCAAATTTTTGTTTAACTACTTTTTAGTCAAATTAAAAAAGCAGTATAAATTCAATCAACCGTTTCGTACTTACTATACATAGATATAGTACCTACAGTATCTATGGAAATTTACTACCTACCCCTGTGGCTTTTAGTGTTTCTACTTAATGAATATTGTTTTATATTGTTTCCATTGTATATGATTGTAATTTAAACTTTGTGCGAAAAACTCAATGAACCCTTGAATGGTCAAACGCTAATCCACGAAATTGGCTTTGATCTTATACGATTTTGTTTCTAGAGCCATTTAGAGTAAAGAAATAATCCATTGAGTTTTAAACGACTGGTAAATAGTAGTAAAACAACATACAGTGCAAAACTGCTACCAAAATTGTGTTTTAGCAATAAAAGCTCCTATTAAAAATAAAGATTAATTCAATGTGCCACACAGCATTGCGTAAAATTTTTGTAACTATAGCTGGCAACATTAACTGTTAACGTCAAATTCACTATTTATTTGCAAAGAAAAACGGTTGACGATTGCGTCTTGTGCTATAGAATGTTGTGAAATTTGCGTATCGTTTGTTCCTTTTTATTATTATTAAATACTTAGTTGTAATATAGCATAGTGTTAAATAAAAAACGTTGATATATATTATATTCTTAGTGGTAAATATTTTACAAATGTTGATATGTGACATTACATGTGAATTTTTAACTTAGATTTTTCATATCATCCTACTTTGTTCCTGTGGCCTGCCTTCTGCTTATACTGATTTTAAGGTAAATAAATTTTTTAATAATTTCTATAAAGTTCTTAAAGGATAAGGGTCACGTAGTGCTTATCGTTGCCCGATTGTAATTATGTTAAATATTATCATAATGTGGTTGTTGACGAAACGTAACGGTTTTGTTTTTATGTTTCATTACAATTAACCTGAAACAATTTTAAAAACTATGCTTTTGAAATTAAAAGCATCTATGTTTATGTGTAGTTTTATTCATCAAGCTTCTTTTTTGAATAGTTAAACAGTAAATCGTGAAAAATGAATGGTAAGATAAAGTTCACTAATAAATTAGTGAAAATTCGCAAATAAATGATATAACCTATGAGTACAATTATAAGACTTTTAGAGGTTTGCATGAGCAGAGTAGTTTAATACAGTGAAATGTAATAACTTGCTTTTCAAAGACCAAACTGATGGCATGATATTATTTCGTTCTGTAAAATTTTTTTTTTATTGTATTACCTGACATAGTATAATTTAAATGTTTATATGTCGATACAATCAATTGGGTATTTGAGCTGGGGAAATTAAATGATAGGTGATGAGCATGCTTTGGCACAAATTGGGCCAGCTCGCATGGGGTAACTACCACACCCCCAGAGAAAACTGGTGTAAAATAAAAGCATGCTGTTGTGCCTCATATGGTGAGTGGGGGAGCCGGAGGCCCGTTTCCTTTTCCTCACCCTTCTCAGTCAATTCCTTCTTTCCAATCGTCAATCCTTTCCATTGTTGTGTGTCCAATGTTACTGATTATACAGCTTTCAAGTGGCAAAATTCTTTTGTCACACTAATATTATAAATTTGAAAATTTGCTACAATCTCCATCAATCACGCAGAAACTACTGAACAGATTTTGATAATATTTGGTATACAGACAGGGTATGAGCTAACTTGGGTGATACAATACTTTTTATTCCAATTGAATGCTCCCTTGGGATAGAATCAGGAATAGACAGTCACTACATCATTTGTTAATGTTCTATTTTCATGTGAGCAAAGCCGCAGGCATCTAGTATTCTATCAGTTAGTTGCTACATACTAAAATACAAATCTTTGCTCTTTATAATATTAGTGTAGATATAAACCATTACAATTTAATCCAAAAGAAATCATATGTATTTAATTTTGTCTCAAGGAACATAAGGCTAGTATTGTTGGCAAGTTTATTTGTAACTTGTTGATCCTGGCTTTGCCTGTGGTACATAGATAGAGCCTACCTTTCTTCTTATGAGGTGAGAGAGAAATACCTGTCCATCTAATATATTGAAATTTTTGAATTAAATTGAAATTTACTAACGTCGGAGTGATTTCAAAATGTATGGATGTTCTCATTTGGATGAGATGTATCCCCTTGATAAAAAAACGTATGTAACTCTTTAGCTTTATTATTATTTTAGTATATTAATCTACTTTTAACTATATCATATTTTCAAACTACTACAAAACAAAAGGAGGTTTTCAATCCAACTGCATCTTTTACTTTCTTAACTCAGAACCTTTGCCCACCTAGTTCTGACAATTTGAAAGATTTTTGTCAAAAATAGTTTAATATTTAACATTATTAGAATTATTTCATGTAGTAATAATCATCAACAGTAACTGTGATATATATATATATATATATACATATATTGTGACGTGTCAGTTATACATATAAACAATATGGGAAGTGTTGACCATTATTATATCATCAAACTAAGGTCCCACAACTATTTTTATCTCCAATTGACATTGGATGTTGGAGGTCAATTGAATCTTAGAAAGCTTTATTTTAGATCCTGTGAATGAATTTATTTTATTTCTTGCAAGCATAAAAATTTACAATTTCTTTTTATCCCTCATAACTTTTTCCAAGATGTTTCTCAGAGAATAGGTTTGGAAATTGATACAAAAAAAAAATGCAAATTTAATAACATTCAAATATAATTTCAATAATATTCTTTATAGGATGAATTTCATCTATGCAATACTCTAAACATAATACTTTTAATTGACTTAAAAAGGGAACAGGTTTCTGAATTTGATTGCATATATATATGTTTCGTAACATTGAAAATGCCTTAAAAAAGTAAAACAAAGCCACTTCAAAGTTGACGCTTCATGTTATACTTTTCTATGGCACCAATGTTGCTTTGCTTGCTTTTATATTTAGTCAACAGTAATAACATTTTATAATATAATTTTATGTAGATGATATAAAATTATATTCTATATTAAGGGCTCACATACATATTGAATGGTGAAAGAAATTTAGAAATTGTTCCATTAGTTGCTTAGATTCCCACTTTGAACATATCAACCAAGTCAAATTAGCTTTATTTTAGTGAATAGATATAACCAATTTCTTGTAATGTTGAAAACAAATGATAATGAGATATTATATGATAGTGACACAAGGTCTCTCATTATCTTATCACATTTTCTGTTTGGGTTGATAATAAGCAGCAGTGTTTACAAAGTGAGCTGAGGTAAAGTTTGTTAAATGCAGGAATTTAATTGCAGGTATAACTTAATAAATAGTGATCACAGTCATCATCTGACACATATATTTTAAGTAATAATCAATCCAACCTATACTTATATGAACAAAATTTACAAAAACTGAAGAGTTTGGTTGTTTTTGAATGCACTAACCTCATGTATTTATTGTCCACTTTCTGAATTTTTTTGAACATTGGATTTGTATGTGACCCTGGTTAATAAAGGCTTATATGTCTTAGCAGGAATGGACCGCTGATCATAAATATAACTTAAAAAAATGTGTTATTTTAGAGTTATATTAAGTACATTATCTTAATATTCTGTTTTACAAATCCTATTATAAAGTGAAATTGTAGATAAGATAGTAATGTCAAAAAGAATGATTGCTCTGTGCTGTAGATTATTTTGATATTTTTATTGTTTGTTGAATACTTTGCAGGCATGATGTTGAATGTTCTTATTGTACCCACTACAAATATCACTACAGGGCAGTTTCAACATTATATTTATCTTATATAACAGTATTTATCTTCTTTATCATGTCTGATACATTTCCAATGAATTCTTATTTATCAATTTGGTCTCAAAATCCCAAAAGATAGCATTACCTACATTTCAAAAGATCACATGAGTCAAACATCATACATCAAGGTTCACAATTTAAACATTGGAAATGATAAAATATTTTCTCTACTTTTCTCATGCTTGTTAAATATATTATATACAAATAATAATTGACTGTTACTATAATACAGCATTGGCACATTCTTGGGACCTACGTTCGTTAATCGTTTTTCGCACATTCGTGTGATTCGTGCATTGTTATGTATAATCTGTGCTATTATTAACAGAATAGTAGCATATAACTGACTGAGCCCCTAGACGTGGTCCTGTTTTCGTGCGAACGTGTGAAGATTTTAATAGCCGTAAAACTTTCTATTATTTTTTTTTTCAATTACTGTCAAAAATTTCTGGAGGTTTTGTCTTTTTGTTAATTTTCTATCTCTCTTACATTATAAATTAATCTTTTGTTAACAAATTGGTAGAGAAATCTAAGTCTTTTTAAGACTAAAGAAAAAAGAGAAGATGATGCTGGCTGTTGATCATTTTTATTCAAACCTTATTTGTAATAATTGAATTAAAAATTTTTGATCTTCCTGTCTAACATTACGTGAGGCCCCGACAAGAAAGGGGCCTCAGCGTCAGGCGATGCTCTAATGCCCTTTGACTCTATGGTTTATTACGTCAGTGGATCATCTTGGCGGTGCTGCGTCTCATACGGTTTAGTCTGAATGCATCGGTCAGTGCAACGCGCTCGATAACCATCGTGCCGTGAAACAAACCATAACAATGTCGGCCGTTTATGCGAGTTTCGTTGTTCCCGTTACCGCGGACTGGTTTTCTGCGAAATTGATTTCGTGATTGTGTCGCACGCTTATCTGTTGAGCACTTTTCGCTGGACTCATTTGCGTTTATCTCTGTTCTGGTTAACTGTATCATCAGTTGGTAATGTGGATTTACGAAATGCTAAATAAATCACATTTTAATGATGACTTGTTACGTTTTTGCGGGTTTCTGGATGGTTGTTTCTACTTTCTATATATGATTTGTCTTCTAGTTTATTAAATTTGTCCAATATAAAAAATAAGTATGTAGGAAGGTACATGTACCGGACGAAGTCGGGGCGCACCGTTCAATATATCTATACAATTAAGTTAATATGATGTCTGAGAAGGTAATATACAACTATTGTTTGTATGGATATTTGGGTCAATAGGACTAAATATGACCTGAATAAATTGACACGTTTGCACACTCATTTGGCGCTTATAAGATTGTGCGGTACATATACTAATATATATTTTTATATCCACCATTAAAGAGCAATTATTTTTTAATATGGGTACGTACAAAATGTAATACAAATTTTAAAAATCCGTTGCTCTCAAGACTACTCAGCGAAGTCACGAAGGAACACGTGCGTAGAATAATTCAAAGAATATTCTAATAAGAAATGTGGAATATTACTTTTTCATACCTTTCATGATATGAATTGTTAATAAATGAAATAAAGGTACTTTACTTGTATGAATGCAGTGCAGTGTTCCTTAAAATTTATGAATATCTTTAAATTAGATGTAGGTGGATTATAAAATAACTAGCTAATATAACTAGCGCCCCGCAGTTTCACCCGCGAAAGTCTGTATCTTGTAGGAATATCGGGATAAAAAGTTGCTTATGTATTATTACATTTGTCCAGCTATCTACGTATCAAATTTCATTGCAATCGGTTCAGAGGTTTTTGCGTGGAAGAATAAACAAACATACACATTCTCACAAACTTTCGCATTTATAATATTAGTAGTATAGTACAGTATAGACTTTTTAAATATTTTCATTAGTTAATAGTAGAGATGCCACGAATAGTTGATTGGCCGAATACCGAATACCGAATATTCGGCAACGCTGTCGGCCGAAGCGCCGAATATTCGGCCACCGAATATTCGGCACGAAATACATGCTTGTCGGGGGTTGTAATTTGGAAATAAATAGATAATTTTGAGTAATATGATGTGTCTTTTTTTCATTGATTTGCTTCGGTATTCGGCCGAATAGTACGTATTATTCGGCCGAATACCGAATAGTTGAAAAGTGGCCGAATAGGCCGAATACCGAATAGCTGCCGAATATTCGTGGCATCTCTAGTTAATAGAACTCACAACAAATATCTCTCAGTAATGTAGGTGAATGAATTATCAAAATCAGTGTAACAGTTTTTGAATTTATCCATTACAAACATACTCGTACATACTTAAGATCTAATTTCTATATGATATATCATAATATACATCCTCTTTGTAAGTATTATACTTACTGCTAAAGTGATATGTTGGACCGAGAATATCGAACCAAGTAGGTAGGTAGGTATTAGGATTGATCGCAACATATACAAGGTTTTGCGTTTCAGTAATTATCGTACGGTGTCGATGAAAGTGGGGTATAAGGTCGGACACTATTTGTATTGTGCTCGCCTCGTGGAGCCGGAAATCGGAGACGGTGTGAAGGAGACAATTAAGTCCGCGTTGAGCACGGATTAACTGCTTTCCTAATATGCTATAATACAAGGCAATATGCGTTGTCATGCTGTTATATCAGACCAAGTCACCGAATAGTGAGATTGTTTATTGTATGCTATATGTTCCTTTGTGTGATGCACATGTATATATATTAGTATCACGATATTGCACTTATATGTAATATTTTCTATTTTTATTATGTTTTTCATTATCCTATTCTAGAAATAGATATTCTATGATCCAAATCTCTATGGGATACTGCCCTCAATATTTTCCTATTAGTTAAGCTGCAATTTAATGTTGGAAGTTTATGATCAATTTGTTTAAGCTTTCCTTAGCAGTTTTCCTATTTATATGAACTTTAATACGTATTTATTTGTACAACTTAACTCTGCAATTGCCCCTAAAAAGATTTTTCTCATTTCGACCGTTGATCACCTAGCTTTTGTAGAAAACAAAGAGAGGTCGGTTGATTCAGATTCCGTTATCGTAGGTGATTCGTCTGAAGATATTTGAATATATTCATCGTTGCGAATACTCGATAGGTGTTGAATAAATAAATCTAAAAGTTGCCCGGTATAAATTTGGAATAAGTGTCTGAATATAGACAGCATCATCTTTTCTTTAAATTCTAAACTAGATTTTGACGTAGAAGGAGATACGAGCAAACATTAAACATCAAATAAAATTTAAATGAGTGTTTGCGGCCAAATTGACTCATTTATTATAATAATTATAGGTCATCCTTTGATCCCACGCACGCATAAAAAGGCTATTTAACAATCGATTTGACATCATTCATTCGTTCATTGTTATATTTACACAACAATATTGCGTACTTATTAATTATATAGTAGGCGTTAGAATAAGAAGCTCCCACAATTTTCTTCGAACAAGGAAAATCTTTTCTTAGTAATATGTTGAAATGTTGGGAGACTTTTTTATTGTTTTCTCTTATCTGAAAATGGCGTAAGTGCAGATTTCTTTCAAGATATTGGTGTCCAGGAGAGAACCGGCTTCCGCATGACGTGTTCAGCGTTCGACTAATGGCCCGCGCATCGTGTCAGTAACGTTTTTCGCGCCGTGCTAACAGGTGCACTCGTGCTCTTACGCTATACTGTGCGCCTAGTACTTTTAAAGTTTCGCGATATCTTAAATAATGGACTAAGTGAGAAAGTTTCGTGTGTGTATGATTGTTTGTTTGTATTTACAATACGGCCGCCTGGATCGATCATAATATATCAACGATCAAACCGGTAAATTTTTATTTTATGATTTATAGCGTTAAGGGGCGATGAAGTGGGCTGTTAATGCAATTTTTATCTGCGACACCGATAAATTGCAAACGATTTGAATCGATTAGTATAATCGAGAGAAAGCTAAAGCTGTTAGTTAAATCAGGTAAAACGAGATATTTTACGCCCTTGTTTGGATACCTTTCCAAAGGCTTAATCACTTTTTGTATCTTGTGAGCGAGAATTTGAAATAGCGGTGTTCGCAGCAACGGTACAAACTTGTAGGAGCATAGCTTACATTGAGGATGCCTATATGAATACCACGCGTGCCGCACTAACATACGCGGGATTCTTAATTTTATTTATTAATAGCCTTTAAATGTTATCGGCTATGATAAATGTGACCGTTACTAGACATGACCTTACACGTTATGAATATTTAAAAGGCACAAACCGACACGTCCAGCACTTAAATAGCTCATGTCGATGAACTTGATTGTTTCTCAATATAATGCATTGCAAGTGTCAGGTTTATTCGCCTTCGTGATATGGCGATAGAGTCCTTTATAGTTTGTACGGTGATTAATATCACGTGTTACGTATAATAATTATATCACTTGCTAATATTATATATATATAACAATGCTGTTACATTATAATTATAAATTCAAGAACATTCATTTTTTTGTTGTAGTTTTCGAAAGTTTTAGAATGGTTTTGCATAAATTTGCGGATAATCCAACGTCGTGGTCGCAAAAACCGTGTTAATTTAAAATTATTGTCATTCGCACTAAAAATACGAATCCGGGTCGAGTTGAATCATCTGCCGTCCCTGGTGCATCTGTTTTCACACTTTTTATCTAGAAGAGTAAGAAGTATTCATTTACAATGTAAATTATAATAATTTTATTGAATCGAATCGCTACAAGTCAGTCACCATGAATCATTTTCCTTGAAGAGTTTATCTCATAAAAACTCAACTAATAAATAATAACAATAAAGTGTTGTGAATGATTGCTTCACAATAAGGTCGATTGCATGCAAATATATGTACATTTAGATCTGCGCATCAATCCGATTTTATGAAAGTTTTTTAGTTTTCTCTTCCACGACATATATAATTTGCATAGACACGTGATGGCTCTTCTGCGTCCATATCTCGACGCGAAACCGCTTTTTTAATAATGCCCATTATAGTTATAAAGATAGTAAGTCTTGATAGCATTCTTATTATTAACCTTAAAACATTTTCTTTTATCTGGCGTATCACAATTATGTATACATGTTACATAGGTACTTCTTTTCATCCGCTCGTTCCTGAGTAGTCGGTACAAACTTCTAAATCAATACAAAAACGAACCAATAAGGCCAGACCTTGTATAAAGGATCGCTAAAGTGAAACTGGCTTTCAATAAAATCCGGTCCGACGTTATATTTATTTACTCGGAGCGAATTGCGGTGTACATTACCTTAACCCCGAGACCACAGTTCAAAAACAATGCAGCTTAAAATATTTCGCTATCCGCTTGACCTCTTTTCAATTCGGTTGCGATGAAAAATTGTACCTGCAGTGTCTGCATACTCTACTGTGAATCTTTATACAGAATTATCTTTATCAACCGTCGAAAAACGAAGGAGGTCCTTAAGTCGACGTGGATATTTTTTTATCAAAGTTAGAGCCCGGCTTAAACATTTTTGTTTGTATTATGTTTTCTTTACATGCGCGTTTATATTTTTGTATTTTGCTACTTTTGAACTCCTTTGAATGTAAATAGATACGTACACTTCTATACTTTGGTTTTATTTACTCGCAAATTACATATGAATGTAACAAAAAGAAGTGTGCTCGTTTGTGTATTCATATTAATCACGATAATGAATATAATAATATATATCTAATAATTATCGAATTTGTGAAAATCCCAATGGGCAATAATATAACAGCACAAAATTGAATGCAAATTACATCGTAACAATAAATCTAAATTAAACTCCGTACAAAGTTTGTAACAAACTTAATCCGATTTATTAAGACAACGACAGTATCCATTCACGCAATTTAATTCCTTATACATCACGAAGATGTCAGGGTCGCATCAATCTAATAAACAAATCGAGAATTATTGGTTGCACGGTTTTACCAGACGTTGAATCTATCGACATTCAACATGTGTTTAATGCCGATTGTTATCGCGTGTATATAATTGCATCTATATGATAATCAGTCACATACACTGTTTACAGTTAGTTCGGTGACATATGCGTGCATTTCCTGGTAAAATTAATTCGTTTCCTCGAAATTCGACGTTAAATTAAGTCAATAAAAACGTATACGCTGTTATTCTAAAGCGATATTGCGAAGTGTTCTCAGAATTGCAAAGGTCAAGTTGACGTGTCTCGTTGCATGGTCTTTTATTAAAATAAAAACTGATGTATGAGTCGGAACGGGTTGATATATTTATGGTAGATGATGTGCTATACGTAGGTTTTTGTTATAACTAGTTGTGTGCCATATCGATAGTTATATATAATTCTTAAAATGAAGTTATGCTTCTTAATGTGTCATTTAAAATCTAGATACTGTAACAGTGAATACATATTAATCACGTTAAGATGTGTGATGTGTATAATCCTTACTTAATTATAAATGCGCAATTGTGTTTGCCTTTCTTTCACATCGCAACGGAGCGATTTTATGGTATGAGTTTGTGTCTGGAGGCTAGGCTACGCGGGAGAAGCCGCGAGCGATAAGCTAGTAGGTAGGTACAGTATAAAGTCATTATGATACAAGCTTGCAGTGTGACGTGTATTTGATTATTATATACATTTTAATATTCAATGGCTCATTTGAATTCGTTATGGATAATCTGGCTCGTTGCAGATTATACGAAGATCTAGGACGTAAGGGCATTAACAAAACATTTACGGAAACACAGAAAACCGGCGTGAAATAGAGATATGCCACTGTGTTTCGTACGGCGAGTGGGGGAGCCGGAAGCCCGTTTCGTTTTCCTCACACGTCCCAGTCCATCCCTTCTTTCCAAACCGTCAATCCTCTCTTTTTCCCTTAACCTTTAAAAGCGGACAGCGCATCCGTACTCCGGTGATCGCTTAACATCAGGGGAACCACCAGCTCAGTTCCCCGCTGTGCCATAGAAAACAGAGAGTAGCGACAAGGAGAGTTCTTTCGAACATTTGCGTCAGTGTATGCATTGGAACCATAAATATTTACAAATACAATTATCGCGGCGGTAGTCACGTGAGTTGTGGGACAGATTTGCTTTGTTCGTCATGTTAGGGAAAACAAGTGATCATCAGGATGATAACGAGGCGGCAGTTCTTCATTTTATTTTATAACAACGATAAAAGTCCTTGTTAAGTAAAATTATGTAGGCTTATATCAGTCAGCTCAATCAGTCGTCGCGGAACCGGTTTAGCGAGTGGTCGCTGTCGCTGTCGTGCGTTGCATTCAATGCGATAACATTATGTTGTTTACGTCTTACTCGCAATATTAATAATGACGGAACGTAAAGTTATTATAAATGAACTCTTGACATTTATTCAAAACAAAATTGATGTATTGGACGAATTGAGTGTTCTTCAAATATGTGCTTCGAACTTCACGGATTTGGAAGTTGAAGTTGCAAAAACCGAATTATATTCAAGCTCGGGCTGTAGTCAACATATTATACGGCGTAAAGGTGACGACAAGATTAAGAAAAACATAAAGGATATAATAAAGGTTTTAAAAGAGACAGACCCAGACAACCAGCCAATATTTGTGGCTAGGGATCTTAATCGTTTACCGCCTATTTCATTTGATTATGTGGACGTTACTCGACTTTTAAAAGACCTGACAATTCTCAAAAATGAGATAAATTATATTCGAACTGAATGTATCACTAAATCAGAATTGACACATTTAGAAACCTCAATACGTAGTGAATTGACTCAGTTGCGTCCATTAGATAGTACTGTGTCCACAAATGACAACAATAATCTAACACGCTCGGTACATACACAAAAAACGAAACAATTTAGAAGCAGCGCAACATGTAATACATCCCAACCAACGCCGCGAGCTTTTACCGAAACGAGGGAGTCCGCCGCTTCTGGACTTCGCGTAACCGACGACAAACTATCCACGTCTAATCTTTCACTAGAAACTGACCCGGTCGTTACCCCCACTTATAGAGATATTGTAGTGACACAGCCATTACCATTGGCAAAGAATCATGACGATCAACGAGTCAGTGATGAATTTAAGTTAGTTGATAATAAAAAACGTAGAAAAAAAACCAACATGCGTGGAACATTGACTAATAAAGGACGAATACAAGTAATGGATTCCCAGGCGTCTATATATGTGTCGCGAACAAAAAAGACTGTAAATGAAGCGGACATCTGTGCGCATATTCAGGACATGGGTGAAGAGTTCGTATCCGTCGAACTTTTACAACAGAATGTTGAGACGACATTTAATTCATTTAAAGTGGTCGTTGCTGCGGACCGTTTAAATAGATTCTTAGACCCAAATTTCTGGCCCTCAGGGTTGGTATTTCGTCGATTCCGTGATCGTTTCCCGAGGAAGCCCACAGAAAATAAAATCATTAACTAAAATATGGGTAAGAAGCTAACGATGGCATCATTTAACTGTAGATCATTAAAGCGATCTCTTGATCAAGTACGGTCATTGTGCAACACATATGACATTATTGCATTACAGGAGACATGGCTTTTACCACATGACTTAACTTTAGTGAACGAAATTGACTCTAAATTTGGTGCATTTGCTAAATCATCGGTAGATACTTCGGTGGGAGTTCTGCGGGGGCGTCCTTATGGAGGAATAGCTATCCTATGGAGGCAGTCATTATTCTCTAACGTTGTCACTGTGGAATGTATAAGTGATAGGATAGCTGCGATCCGAGTGTCCGTAGATGACCGCCATTTCTTGGTGATGAGCGCATACCTACCAACGGACAAAGAAGAGAATGTTATAGATTTCACCTCTACGCTAGCACAAATGTCCGCAATAATAGAAGATAGCAACACTGAGGCGGCCTTTTGTCTTGGCGACTTTAATGCTGATCCTGATGGTAGATTTGGACGCCAATTAACGTCCTTTTGTGATGAACATGAACTTTTATGTGCTGACATAGAAATATTAGGTAAGAACTCGGTGAATATACATATGTAAGTGACGTCTACCATACGAGATCCTGGTTGGACCACTGCGTTGTGACCAAAGCGGCATTT
>NC_052108.1:2655317-2662988 GCF_012273895.1 Zerene cesonia
TAAACTGTCATATCATATATGTCATGAATTGTACCTAACTATTTTAATATGGATAATTATTGTCCGAAATAAACATTTTTTATTATTATTATTATTATTATTATTATATTATGTTATTGTCTTTGTACATTCGCTCTTTTGCTTTAGTCTTGGTTCTTGTATGTTTTTTTATCAATTTTATTTACTCTTTATTTGAGTAGTATTTAACATATTTCGTTATATGTGATATTAACGTATAATCGTTGGTACAATGAACATAAATGACATAATGTACTTTTATTATAATAGGCTCAGATGTAATAGACAATTAATTCTTCGTTCAAAATGTATTATTATGATGGTTACAGCACTAATTATTAGAAATCGTGGAACTGAAGATTTCTGAGATATAATATAGTTTATCATAGAAATGAGTTGGAAAACAAAGTTTACGGTAACTCTATAAGCGAGTTCGAGTATTACACTTTATCCAGAGTTTTAATTACTGAAACTTAAGTGTCCTAAGGTTCCATCCACATACCTATTCAATTCCATTTCAAGCCGTTAAAGCATCCATACTATTTTATGCTTGTGAACTGCGTGTGACTAGATGGTGCATTTGTTATAAAGGCTATTCATAAGTAGCTTCTGATTATAAATTGCTATAACTTAACAGCTATTGAATTATAGAGGCATAGAAAATTATAATAAAGAATGATTCATAATTTACAACAATATTATGAACTTTGTATTCATGAATGAAACACTACGTACCTACATGACAGACGCGTATTTTGATGATGTACTTACCTACAACTTTAATTTTCTGCGCTATTTATCTTGCATGAATTAAATTAATGCACGTTCATTGCTCGGATTGCGGATCTGTGTGTTAAATAAAGCGATCTACACCGCTGCAAGATTAACATGCACGAGAGAAATGCTTTGACTAAGCGCTGCAGCGCTGGATGACGGAGATGCTTATCGATGCCTTATGGAGACGTGTGAATTAGGCTGTGAGAAATGTACGTGATCGAATGGAGGGAAAAAAATGTTTCACTTCATGCGCTTTATACACGATGTAAGGCTTATAACACTTATAAGTGCGCTACGTGATTGAAATTATTATATAAATGAAAAATAATTTATCGTATGTTATATGTGTATATATATAATGATTACAACGAGAGAATTACAGTAAGAAAAACTATAATTACACGCGTTGTGGTCAAGAAGTCGGACGTCCGGAAATAAGAATATACCTAATTAATAAATTCCTTAACGTTAATAAGTAATTACGTAAAAAAAGTTGTCGGTAATACATTAGAAACTCGATAATACTCTCGATTCGGTTGCTTTAAAGCAAGGTTCACATCTTTATATATATTAAATACCGTGTCACATTGTTTGTCCGCGATTTACTCCTAAACTACTCAACTGATTTTAGTCAAATTTGTACACCATATGCAGTTCGATCAACTTAAAAGATAGTTTATATTATTTCAATAACCGATAAACAACTATCCAGGCCGAGCCAGAGCGTGCAGCTAGTAGATATATAAGTATAATAGTTAACTGTAGATATATAAGTATAATAGTTAACCTGCAAATAGTAATTATATAAAAAACCATATCTACTTGCGAAATAACTGTAAGTATCTGCATTTATAATATCGGGCTTCTACTTACCACTTCTGTGTAATTTTACATGTCGGCGAGTTCAGAGTTCATAAACACCTATAGTTATAAAAGTAAACAACCTCACGTTAACAACGTATTGCAATTGTCATGAATAACATATTATTGAATCATTAACATAATATACAGTGTTATCTTGAGGTTATCTAACTTATAAATCAAGACCTATTGTCGAGGAACTGCTGTGTTCAGCCCTCTCATAGCAGTAAAGATGTCATTCGTGGAGATTTCGCACTATCTGATTTTGAGAGATGTTCGCTTACTATTTTAACTGACGTCCGAAAAACGAAGGAATTTCTTTCAATTCAACTGTATTTTCCTGTTTTTGGCTATAAGTCCGTGCGTTTCAACCGATTGATGTGATTCTATTTGTGTTTGATCGGGAATTGATTTCATTTTGTCCTATTTTAGAATTTGAACTGGAACCCCCCAGGGGCGTCGGAGATCTTTTTTGCATAAAACAATTGCAACATATGGCAATATTTGGCGATTCATTTTTATTTATAAAAATTAGGAACAGCTTTACTAATTAGGTCACAGTATAAAATAACTATTTATACGGTCTGTTTACTAATGATACCCACCATTATGAACCAATACGATAGCTAGCGGTTATAGATATCATAGCAGGCAATAAGATTAGTTCCTATCATATTCATATACAGACAATAAATAGATTACATTAGAAGCCATATAAATGTGCTATCGCTATCTTCGAACCCAAGAATATCTTGGTTTATAGCCGATCGATGCGGTGATTAGAAAGAGATTAGACATGCATCCTTACAATGTCATACAAAATATTACTTTATAGGGCAATACTGATAAGACTTGTTAGATGATAAAGTATATATATAGCTTACATTTTAATGATGTGATATTGTTGGGAAAGTAGTAAATTATTATAATATTAGATACGGTTATATAATCCTGCGTCTTTCGCTTTACATGTGTAGCAACGAAACGATTTACCTAGTTAAATAAATACTATATAAATATTAGAATATAAGTAATTTTATTTATCTATTTACCTATTTATATATTAAATAATACTAATTTCAGATAAATTTAAGAAATAAAAATCTTCAAGTCACGTCAGTAGGAATGACATATAGAGTTTAAAAACTCAGATTTATTTTTTTCTTTGAAATTGATAACACAGCCTGTGTCATTCAGTTTATAGTATAGTTTTGTAAACTTGTGAACTGCAGCCGCGTTGTGCGTAACCTAATAGCTATGCATTAAAACAATCGTTGTATCACAGTTCTCAGGCGTTACTAGGAGAAACTAACAATGGAACAAAGGCGATGCCACCATAAGCGCATCGCGACCAATCGAACGCGCAAGCAGTATTGTTTCGTTCTGCGATTTGCCGACCTTACGATCGCTCTCGTGTCGGTCACGCATAACACGATATCTGCATCGAATTTCACGCCCGTCATCAGAGTTCTGTTATGCGGTCGGCCGCAACGCAAACCGAATTATTGTGATACTCAAAAAATGTAACGCGATCTACCTGAATCGATGTATTGACCTCGTGTTAATTTTGCTGCAGACTGGTATTGAGTTGCACATTTTAAATAAGCAATTTTTATTTTAAGTTCAAATCGCATTTAACTTAAAATAATTATAAACTTAAGTATCATTTTATTTGCTATAATAAACGATATCTTATTATTATGTAGTTTATTTCAATGGTATTTAATTATTAATTTAACTCTTTAACAACGTTGTACATGGAAGTAAATTTAAGAATGTATTTTGCGCAGCCTTATCACTTAGAAGTGATCTCTATATAAATAGCATTAAGTTAATTGCGTTTTTTTTTTCAATATATGTACTTGGCACATACTCAAAGTAATTCTGTTTATTTCCAGATATTGCACGAACCATCGAAGCTACCTCTAGCCGTATCCTCTACTGGTCACTGCCAACTATTCCGCCCTATTGCGTACTTGATGTCGCCATGCTAGATTTAATCGAGACCGCATATAAGAGCGCCCAAGCGAAGGTATTCGGGAGCTGCTGGCGCACGTGACACTCGGAGGTCACAATGAGCCAGTCGCCGGACGAGGCCCGTGCGGCGAGGATCCAGAAGTACAAGGAGGAACGTAGGAGACAACTCACAGCTAGGACGGCGACTCTGTTCTCCGCTAATGTCACTGAACGGTAAATGTTTCTTATACCTACTTTGATTTGTTTAACTGGATGACTTGCTTATTTGAGTTACACGACTATAGACGACGACGAGAGGCAATATAATAAATTTTCTATCAGCAGGTATATCTTAGATATAATTGCTCCAAATCTGAGAAGCTGTTTAGGTGTGGTAATATAATAGAAAGATCCACATATAGTTTAGTTTATGTTAAAATTATGGAGTAGGTATGAATTAATCTAGTGTCATGTATGAAGTTATTATTGCTTATTGGTATAAAGTTGTAAAAGTAAATGAAATATGAATGAATCAATAGCAATTGTTGCCTTGAATAAATGTATTTTTCAAATTTGCATTAACAAATACATTCGTCTCATTTCAGGCGCCCTAGAAAACCAGCAGCTACTCGTACGCCTTTGGAGAATACTGCAACTTGCCTTCAGTCTTCCTCAGAGCTGAACCTCAACACAGCTTCCACTTCAGTGCCTATTAGAACTACACGTACTTCGCGCTTGAGAGCTGCTGCAAGCCAATCAGACAGCAACGTGTCTCCAAAGAAGACGAATAGAAGTTCCTCCGTACAATCGCTGGTAGATGATGACAAAGCAAAATCACCTAGAGATAAATCACGTCTACCCGCACACAGAAAGCAAAGTCACGAAAAGGAGAATTTAAAGAACGCGTCGACCGCTTCATTAAAAGAAAATGGTGCTATTAGATCGAAACATTCCAATAAAAAAAATATTTTAGAAAAAGACAAAAGCAATTTATTAGTTAGTAGTCCCAAAGGAAAGAATATTGACGTGAAAACTAATTCTAAAGTAGATACAACGATTAGACAAAAATTAGCGACTGAAACGAAATTAGTTAGTTTAAAAGAGGACGTGAAAAATGTTGATGATGTTTTTAACAATATACTTGGTGATAAAAATATTTCGACCAGCCTAGACAAGGATAATTTTGAAGACTTGTACAAAGACCTTGTTGAAGGACACGCTGATAGCAATATAGAAGAGATTTTATGTAATGATACATCAGAGCTCAAGCTTAGCAATAAAAACAACATTCCGATAGTTAAAGAAGAGATTTTAGACATATCCAATAATGTGAAAGTAGAAAATATTGGTGATGTGCCAAAAGTGAATGAAGTGGGTCTGTTAGGGGCTGTGTGTATACGAAAAGTGGAAAGGTTTAGTGAGTTGTTCAGTAGTTTATGTTCACCGTGCGAGGCTGATATACTGTTTGAAGATTTACTTGCTGAAACGGGGATTAGCAGTACTAGTGATTCGGTAAGCTTAGAAACTATTTTTAATTTTCATGTATTTACTATTAAGTAGTATTCAATATAATTCTACATTATTATTTGCCAATAAAGACGTTTTATACTTTAAGTGTGATTGAGTAACATTTATAAACCCTCCCATGTGATTGACAAATTTGATCAGTTAAAGCGAAATGTGTTAGTTGCTTGTAACACTTATATTAATTATTATTATATATTACACTTATATTGCTTGTAAATAAATATTGAAGTGCTTATTTTGTTCCATAAATTCTAGCAAATAACAATATTTATATATACCTATATATATATATATATATATATATAGTAGTCTACTGACAAATTTAATTATAATTCAAATTTTTTTGATATAGTGTTAATCAAACATTGCAGATCTGATACAATTTATTAGACATTAGATAATTATTTAGACAGCAAATGCAACTGCATTCATATAGTTCCAAATATTGTTATCCAATAACCAATTATTTACTTCTTGCTTAGTGCTTACCCATTTGCACTACATGTAATGACTCAATAAAACTATACAAGACACATAAGAACTAACATGAATTTAAGTATGAAATATATTAAATATATGATAATAATAAGCCTCGCAAGCACCAAGTGGGTACAGAGAATAATAGAAAATACAATAGAAGACAAATGATTGTATTTGTAAATTCATTGTTCCTATTTTAAATAATGAAACTAATTTATGTTGCGGCGATACTTAAAATTCTATTATCATTCAAATTTATTCAGAATTTTTTTATTAAAATAAGTTTTTTTTTGTCAACGATGAATCTATTTCATCATGTATTCAATTGTATTTCAAGCGTCATTGTGATATTTATGTTTAGTTTTCGTAATTTTCTTACAAAAATCATTAAGTAGAATGATTTTCATCAAGCATTTATATAGGAGTTTAATTTCTACTAACAAAATAGTTAGAATAGAGTTCAATCCCTATTTGATATTTGAAATAGATCTGTAACAGAATCATTTTCCATAGGAACATGGCTCCTTATGTAATGAAGTTGTTAATAGACATAAATTGGGTATAGAACTGTTACAATGATAAGATACCTAAATACAATTGGAGTTTGTTTTTAAAAATCAGTTGCTGTTTGTTAGTCTCGACTAGACACAAAAAAGGCTGGTCTGATTTTTATGATCTTGGTTTGATGCATTTTGAATAGTCCAGGGAAGGTTTAAAAGGTAAAGAACAATAACGAGGCGGGCGAAGCCGCGGGCGGGAAGTTAATTAATAGATTACCTTTTAAATAATATGTATATACATATGACCATTACAAAATTACAATACTGAGTATATGTGGGAAATTTAATGTTGTTAATAACACAAGTTTATTAAAATAGAATATACTGTCATTAATAAATGGACCCAATCAAAAGGCATTTTGCATTAAACAGGTTTAATTTTAATTATAAACAAGGATAAACTTAATAAACTATATGCTTTCATAGTTAATGATAATATAGTAATTAATATTAGAATATTAGTGTTGATCATCCATGTGACTCATAGACAGACGAACTACAATGTGTCACCTACTATTATTTATTATGGAAAGAGACAAAGGTTATTTTACCAGCTGCCTCTCTCGCTCGCGTGGTCCACTTCATTTTGTACTTCGTGGATTTTCGAATAAGAGTCAGTATGAGTATGACATTTTTATAAGAGTTTAGAGGTGTATACATCTCATCAAATCTTTATTTTAAAGAAAGACCCATACTATGTATACAAGTTTAAACACATATTCACGAATTTCTTTTTTTTCCCCGGTTATATTTGTATGGAGTCCTACTTAGCCCATTTTTTTTTAATAAGGAAGCGTAAAGGTTGAATATCAAGTGAGTAGAGTACATATTATTAAATTAGACACTAAATTATTTGGGGAATTGACGATACGACATTTAATTCAATTTATTTTGTGCAGTTACAAAGGTACTTGATAGAATTTGAGACAATAAACGTAAAACAAGACTTTAAGCTTGCTAAATATTCAATATTGGGATTTCTAATATTTGAATAATGTATTCATAGTAATATTTTATTTTACCTACATTTTTCCTTATTTTTTGTTGATCACCAAGAAATATTTTACACCTTAGAGTTAATATTTAAAAAGTACACGGAATTGAGTTGTTTTTGTATTTACAGTGTAAATATCATTAAATAAATATCTAACTTAACTATAAAATGGTGATGTTTCAGTGTTTAATTCAATTTCATTTCTCTTTTTAATGAGAGTAAAAAACTAAATTTACATACAGGATAGCGTAACTAATATAAACGGTTTCTTATTGATTGGGCGATTAAAATAAATACTTAAACACAATGCAGCAACCTTAATACGAGTTAACTCGTAATCAGGTCAAGACTGTCGCCGATATGGGCATGGCATGAAATTGCATGTAAATTATCGACTCTTCACATCACTACCACATACGGTCTACGAGGCTCTGTATGGACGAAGCCTGCGCTAAAAACTAGTTTCTGTTGGTTAATATGTTTTAAGTTTTTGTATCT
>NC_052108.1:2663988-2684200 GCF_012273895.1 Zerene cesonia
GTTGTGTTTTTGGTTGCGATGGCGTAATTTTTGATTGTATTGGAATTACGTTGACGAATATTGTATAGATATGTTTGAATTTTTGTACTTAGAAGTTTCATTTAAGCAATATATATAATGAAACGATTAGAATAACACACCTATTAAGATCTAGCACCTTGTTTTCTTTTATGTTGGAGGTGGATTGATAAAAATGATTTTTCCAAACACAATTCGCCAAACTGAAGCGGAGAAGGGCCCCCTTTTATTTATAAGTTAGTATGTAATTCATAAGTTCTGAAGCTGAAGCGAAAAAAAAAATATATTATTTGGCGGTCATTTAAGTTGACGCGGGTCAGCTATAATAGTAGGTGGGTAATAAATAAAATAAGCTTATGTAATAAATCATTGTTCGTTCGTATAAGGAGTCTTTTGTAAACAGTTTTTATCGAAAATTTTTGTTCGCGAGGCTACCATATGGTATGGTTGGTGGTGTTATGGTTTGCAAAAATCTCGTTGCATAATTCCCCAAAACAATATCGTCCGTAGACGGTAGTTTTCTGAATTGTTTATGCAATAGTGAAATGTTTAACAATTAAAACTGCATTTTATAATTCCTTTTTTTTACGATTCTTTAAATAATTGTGTGCATTACGTTTCATTTGAGCATATCTAATGGTCATATAGAGCTTATACCGTTGTATATGTAGTAATGGACATGGAAAACATTTATTTAGATTAACCATTTGTCCTACTCAAAGGTTTCCTAGTCAATCTTATGTAACTTCTACCATAAAAATAAGATGAAATAAATGCAGGTTATATTTTTTTTTATCGCGATTCTATTTTAAAGTTTTTTTTTTATTTCACCCTGACAGCATTTTATTAGAAAAAATAACTAACTAAACAAAATCTTTGACCCACACTAAATTACCTCAATATTAATTAATGAACACAAGGTTGCATTACCAAGTATAATAAATCGTAATGTTTTTGCAGTGTCCCGCAAATTATTTTAATTGTAGCATCATCTGATATTGCGTGATCGATGGAAAGAGTTGTATCGCAATCATTGGCAAATTGTTATTACTTATGGTAAAATATATGAGCACGGGTGTACTGGATATGGTCGTAATGAATTTTTGAGTGATGAATTGTGTTTTTTGTTCTCAAGTTCGTATGTAATATGAAGATTACGTTATCGGCTTCAGCTTGTTAATATACAGCGGTGTGATTTATGATATTTGTATTGCGCGAACAATAATACATTATTTATATTTTTATTTCGCACCGAAAATGATTAATAACCGCGCTTTAGAGTCATTCTGGATCGACCACCCACAAATTCAAACCATAAACTATAATCCTATAATAAACTCGAGAAAACGTTTTATTATTTACAATAGTTTTGTGCCTTTTTTATATATATTACGTATAATTATGTCTAAACAGATAATCATTAAGAACTCATTTATTGTTTGAGTTCTTTATTTCTTATTTGGTATAATGTTTGGGTAAAACGCAGTTTGGAAAGGAAAATGTCTTAATATTTAAATACCGTATTCCGTGAAAAGCGTAGCATGCATAAGTGATTGGAATGTATTTCCTTATCCATAGTTAAATAGCCTACACGCTACGCGTAGGTAATATAGTTGGGTGAAATTTTATTTTATTAATATTATTAATATTTAATATACATGTATGAAAAGATTATGTTACATGTGCACAATCATAGTGAATATATAACTATACATATTGATTTTTTTTACTTTGCCACATTGCTTCCTGGTCATAATCTTTTTGTTATTGATGTACACCAATTTGTAATTAGTTATGATGGTTTATCTATTAAACATATGTGTTTATATAAAATGAAAATTTCGTTAAATATATACAAGACGGTAAGCTTTATCATTACTAGTACTCGTACAAAGTTCGTTTTGTTTGCATCTTAAATACGCCAGCACGCCAGATTGCGTCTAATGTGTTGTCAAATACTAAGGACACACCTTTACATAGACTGACAAATGGTATGAAGTGAAAGACAGCGCCCGCGCAACGTCAGTTGCGAATACGACGCGCATACGACGCGCGCACCTATTGATAAATCACGGTTGATACTGTTTGTCAAGTACCCTTATTTTACATATTTTGCTCGATATCCCTTGTTTATTTATAGTGCTACAGAGATTTCTTTATATGGACCTCTTTTCGTTTCGCTTTTATCGCCCTTGTGTTACGCTCGATTGCATGTGTGTGCGGGTAGGAGAGAAAGTTGTGTTAATCGAAGATTTGTGTTGTTACTTTTATGAAAATGTAGTTTTGTAATTTGTGATTTACACTGATAGATGTGTATGTAGCATGTAAATTTCTATTCGTTTTAAAACTTCTTGTTTTAACGGTTAGCGTGCTGCTAGCTAAGATGTTGTGGGCGAATTGGTCGTAAACGTAAAATTCCGCTCGTGGTACCCAAGCTAAAAAGTCTATTTTGTAATTATTCATGGTACCTAAGCTATTTTGTAATTATCTAATATTTAACAAATCTCTATAAATGGGTATCACCCAACTAATGATGGAATATTTGAGTAAAAGAGTGCAATTACCCGTATCAATTGTTTCATGAATATGTTCCAAAGGCACGTTACATGCACTGTATGCCGATACAGCGGCGAGCGCAAGTGCCGAAACAGGTTCACGTATCATGTCACGATATTGTTATTTAGGTGACTAAGATAAGGTTTGTTATGGTACGACCAATTTGGCTGCATTAGTCAGTAGCGGTTGGCATTGGCTTATCAATTAACCGGTGTTCGGAAGCGATGTGGTGTAACCTCGTTCGATGTGACCAAATATAGGCAAACGGGCCGATATACGCTCGGCTCTTTGGGGCCTTGTAAAGATTGATTAGGGTTAGTATTGACGGGAAATTATTAGTGCCTATTTATAGATCGGAGTTCTTAATTGAATAAATGATGTTAATTTGGACAAGGGCTATGCTAATGACTGGTATTCGAACTCGTTATTGGATTAATGGATTCTGATTTTATTATAACGATAACTTAAATGAAGAGGACGATAAGATCAAAGTAACAACTGTTACCAGTTTTTATTAAGCGAGATAAAGACGATGTAGGTTTGTTGTCTCTGAACGTGACAGATACAATTAATTGTTTCTTCTGCTACATTTTATACTGAAACGGTGAAGTTTAATGATTCTTGCTAAGGTTAGGTAGGTATAAGGCGAAACTCATACAATGTTTGGTATTTGAAAGGATAAATTCAACCTAAGTACTTATTTCTAATCTACCAGGTGACCATCATATTGAGAATGTATTTTTGTAGTCATTGTGACGTCAATGTAACATTTGTTTTCCATATTTAAGTTATTCTGAAAACATTTTTTTTATCAATTAACGCAGTAGACACTGGGTGTTTTGCTCGTTTTATGAAACTATATTATAATTACACTAAGCATACAATTGCATGTAATTATCGAGTGCAATAAATAAAAGTGTTTACTATAACACCAGTATGTATTAAGTTCAAGGTCGTTTTGTATACGAATAGTTCATTGAGCCGCGTGCCGTTGGGATCATTAAGTCATTGATCTTGTCATTATGTAGGCCGATTGTTTTGTATGGCGCGTATAACATTGGTTAATTAGTATGTTACGCCTATACTGTTTGTAGTTACGAATTGATGAGAAACTTTTTTGTGGAAGGAAATAGTGTGGTTTGGATTGAGTGATTTTTTTACGCACTTTATAATCAGGTATCTGATCACTTTATACATCGGTTACACCATTGCGAAAGAGGGACAAAGAAACAAACACATTTTTGTAGTTGTAATATTTGACTCGTAGAAACATAGTAGGTAACGAACTTCTGACACTAGCAAATCGAAAACATTTCAATCCTCAGGTTATTTTTCATTGTGTTTTAATACTTTTCGAATTCTAAATTATTTTTAAAAGTTTCAAACAACCATGTGACTCCACATCAATTTTAGTTATCCATGCAATTCGTTGATCTATAAGCTAGGTACCAATGCGGTCGAGTCAGTCTTAAGTGCGTAACTTATAGTAATAAAAATGGTATATTAATAAGATACACATAACACGAAACGTAAATCAGATAAACTATAGCTAATTGTCTTTATTCGAACGAACAAAATAAATTTCAATAAATACACTACTTTAGGTAAATAGGTACCTACATACTTATAAGCAGGGTGGTCTTACTTGTTAGTAATTAATTATAAGGAACCTCCTACAATGCATACCAAGTTGACACAATGTAGGAGTATTTTCAAATCTAGATCAACATTCTATCTGGCGAAGGACACGGTTGTAATTCGGCCTTTAGTCGGACCTAGGTCTTAATTTCGCAATACCTAGTCCCACTTGATTAGAATGGACACTGGTTTCGCAGTGTTACCTTATTTTATTTTATTGTGGAAGGTAATTGGTTGTTTAAACATTTTGGATACTTGAATATATGTAGTTCTTTTTAATAACTTTCATTTGTAATACGATGCTTTTTTAAATATTACTTTATAATTATAAAATTGTCATTACTGTTGAACTGTATCTTTTAGATATTATGCAGGTATTCACGGTAAAATTATTAATTATTTAAAGATAATCTGAACCTACTAAGGACTAACGAGTGTCGAGTTTTTGGTATAATAGCTTCAAGTATTTTTGCTAGATAAATTGTTAAAGTCTAACCTTTGTCCGAATATATTTTAAGGTTTTTAACACTTTTAACATTTTTACACGCTTTTTTTTAGCTTCACCTGTATGTTTGTATGTTTGTTTGTAAACGACTTCTTTGGGCGCGATTTTGACCCACTTTAAACGGCCAGATTTCGTTCAAATTTTGTAGATTTATTGAGGACCGATGACAATACACTAATTTGATAAATTTATTCCATTTTTCAATTTGCAAAATATGATTTTTGTTAAAGCGTGTTTTTTAGTTTTTTTTAACTATTAATTATTATTATTAGATTTGTACCTATTCAATAAACAGCTTTATGTTAGTTAAACAGTTCGCTTTAATTTAACTACAAATTATCTTATCACTTCGTTTCATTTACCTCTGGCATTTGAAAATTGATAACAATTTTCTGTTTGAATTTAAGGTTTCAATTAAAATATTATCATTTCAGCTACGCTGTGTTTGATATTCTTCTTATATAATACGCAACTTTTCTCTAAATTAAAATTAATATTTCATAAGTTTTCAGAAATGTCTTTGCGTTGACTGGGGAAATCGAACATGTCTTATTACAGACGTGAATTGGTTAACCTTATGATATCTTTAGGGGCTTTGCAAACGACGAATAAAATTGGCCAGGGATTTGTATTGAACAGGGAAATACGCTAACGATAAAGGTAACATCAACGAGGCGACACCTAAACTTTTCCGTGGAATCTATGAAATGAACAAAATAATAAATTGATTTTGATTCAATGTGCGTTTGTGTTTAAGTTTTATATTGTGATGCATAAGATGCAATGTTGAACTAAATAAAGATATATACGTGAATTCTTTTAGATGTTCGATATGTAGGTACCTACTCTGACGCGGCCTACGAAATATATGCTTTTAATAAAGTTGTTATGTGTCACGATATAAATCAACGCTACTATGATTATGGCCTAAAAATATACACAATATTCCCGCCGATTGATATTTGGGAATAGATAATATTCGCGTTTTATGATCGTCCCCGTTAGATCGTGGCCTGTTTGATGTTCGTATGTGTTTAAGTTTTTATTGAACTCACGTCTGTCCCTCTTACATAGGTCGTTAATGATAGGAGTGAAAGAACTCTTGATATTTATGCGATTCGAATCATAAATTTCATGAGTTTGTGTGAGCATCATGCGAATTTATTTCAAGGAGTGCAAGCCGGTGAGTGTTATTAAAACCTTAGGTTTTTTTTGTAGAGTACTATAGTAGTATTCTGATTTAATTTAATAAATTGAACTTAAATGAATCTTGGAGTGTATTATTTTATTTCTGTCCCATCAATGTTACTCAATCGCACAAGGATTACTTATGAAATTGCAACAATGACTTATAGAAAAAAACTTAAAACTTACTGCATTATCTATTGCTAGTTTATAAATCACTGTTTGGCATTGGGCAAATAACCTAGCAGTGGCATGTGATAGATAAGTAAATAGACATCTTCAGGATACTGCCATATAAATGCTTACCGTTTTATTATCGTTCGCAGCGAGCAAAGGCTCCGGAATGCACGCCGCCGTGCCGGCGCGCGCAGCCGACGCGCATCACCAGTACGCCGAAACGGGCGCAGGAGTCGTCGCCAGTCACCAATGGGGATGGTGAGTGGCTGTACTTTACCTACTTAATACTAATATAGGCACTTTGAGCACATTATTATACAACTTGAAAAGCGGAGAATATTCAGTATGTTATATTTTTCTTTTTAATTGTTGAAAAGATTTCTTCAAGTCACCGGTCAGTGAAATGCGTTCTACTAATGTATTGGAGAGTCGTTTAGAAGTGAAATGTCAATAGGAGAACATCTTGCTTTGAGAATTTGCACTCAGCAAAATTAGTTACGTGTAGGTACCGTTGCGTAAATAAATTCGGTTCGGTGGATACAGCATTTCGATGGATGTTTAATACGACTTGATGCTTGTATCGAGTTGTTAGAGATATCTGTGAGTTGCAAACACGGCCGTCGCAGATTTAGAAAAAATTGTCATTTATCTACACTTATATACGAAAATGTAACCTGCGTAATATCTACTTACGTTGTAACTATGTATTTAGGAGACTGTGGTTATATGAAGTGTCTATATCGATACTAAATATATAACAAATCTCATGAGATAGCTCTTAGAACGCTTTATAATATTCCAGCGTACACAACACATATTTCCATGAAATAATACTTCTATTTAAATTCCACTATTCTATTAAAATGGAATTAATCAGAAGCGTTCACAGTTTCAGAAGATTGCAAGATGTAGTTGAAATAAATAATTATCAAAGGGATCTTTGTGCCGCCATAAATTCTACGAAAGTGACCGATTGATAACACGCGAGGGTCTCGCGAGCGCAGCGTATATTTGCTATGTAACCGTAATTACTCCCAGATAAGATACGTGATCTAATGTTGCCACTCGCCAGCGATCACGAGACGGTTTATCAATACGATTGCTGTTTCGCCAGCCGCGTGTTTCTCCCACGTTTCTTCTTATCGTCTTATGTGATGAGGTATCATGATGGGTGTTGTATTCTTAACTCTTTTTGAAAAAATAGAAAAAATTCAAACCCGCGTTTATTCTTTAAAATTTTCTCATTTATAAAACTAAAAATTATTAATAACTTTCTTAGTCTTGTTTGATTTAACTGCTCCAATATACCTTATTAAATTGAAATGCAGTTAATAGATACTTTTAAAATACATATGTATTAACTATGCAAGTAACTAATAAAACGACCTTTGCGCTTTATCCTGATCGTCAATTATATTTGGTTATTCTCACCATCAAGAATTATTTTATCAATTAGTTTTCTCACCATCAAGAATTATTTTATCAATCATATTTGAAATTTTAATATTTTACATGCTGAAAAGTGAATGTATGTGTCATAATGATTGGATAAGTAGAATCATATTTGCAGCTTGGTCTATGTTATGTACGCGATGTTATACATACCCTCTTATGTCTTAATGTTATGGTCTTTGCTATAGCAAAGCGGATTGCGAGTCATAAATTTAAAAGTAAATCTTAATTGCATGTTTATATTCTTTTTAAAACTGTGCCAATAGTTTTATATAGGGTAAACTTAATTACAGTTTAATGAAACTGTTAATTGCAAGGTAAATAATAATTAATTAAAATGTTCATTTTTATTGAGCTTAATGCTCAGCGGATTGTTATTACGTAATGTATTGGAAAATGATAATTTAATCGATACTATTATTATAAAGTCTAGCAATTTTCCCGTGGTACATATATAGTCACCTATGTCACTCAGCGAAGTTGCAGCTTTCTAATAGTGAAAGAATTTTTAAAATCGGTCCAGTAGTTTTTTAGTTAATCCATTACAAACAAACAAACAAAAATACAAATTCTTCCTATTTATAATATTAAGAATATATATGTAGATGAAGAGTTTGTTTGGTTCAACGCGCTAATCTCAGGAAATACTGGTCCGATTTGAAAAAATCTTACAGTGTTACATAGCCCGTTCATCATGGAAGGCTTAATGCTATATAACATCAGGTACGACGTGGGTACCGCGTAGGAACCGCGGGGTACAGCTAGTTATTCATAAGTAAGGAAACCGGCGTGTGGCACTAAAAGCAAGAAGTAAATATTTATGCGTTTAAGGATATTAGTTAACTTCTAAATGTATAATACTCGCGTAAAACCAAACACAAGAAAATACTATATTTGTTAACGTTTTCGAAGTTAATCGGATAATAGTTTGAGTTAGATATGTAATACCCCCTTCAGGAGGTTCTCCGTGAAATGGTAAAAAACATAGATAGATGATGATAGTGATATATATATATAGTAAAATAACATTAATAACCAATCTATAGTCGCTTAAAGATTGATTGCCGTATTCAGTATAATGGAAGTGTGTATTGCATTAATTAGCCTCGAATTTATTCACCATTCGCAAATCATGTTTACGCGCTAATCGATGCATTAATCACACTATGGCAACACAACATAATAAATTGGATAGAAAATTGGTGTAATGCGTGTTTGTCATGCTCGTTGTACCGTGTAGATTGTTAATTTATTGTGAGTTACTTACGCACGTTACGATGTGGGCCTTGTATTCGCGGTGCTAGAAATTTACATGAGTCTATAGACATGTGAGCGAAAATCTTAAGAGTTACTTTTTGTTTTTCTGGTGTAACCTGAAAAAAGGCTGTATTTTTATCATATATGCAACAATCTTTTTAAAATAATATTAAGAAACCTTTCCGCTATTCCGACCTATTCTAAATTAAGAAATTTATCTTTCTTATATGTATACATATTAAATTAAGCTTATCGAGTAGTCATTCCTATTATGACCGTGTAAGCAAAGAAGCAGCTGAGTCACCTGATGTAAAGTGGCCACCAAAGCTCATAAACCCTTGTAACACACATGGTGTTACATGTCATACTTTATGGTGTATCTACATCCATTCAATTTCCTGAATTTGCTGAGATTAATAAGTAATATTGTTTCTGTAAAGCTGTAAGCGCATTATTACATAGGTGCCTACAAACTGTTAAAGTGTTAGTTTGCTTACCTCGATTTATTAATAATAAAGATGGACATTTAAATTGAAATCTGTCAAGCGAGGTTTCGAGACAGTAGTAACCAGCCGATGAGTTTAATTCTTTATTAATACATTAAATTTGCTAATCATGAGTTCTATAATATACAGGTAAAGTTAATTTAAGAGAGATTAACAATTACGAACGGCGTCGCAAACTCAAACGAACATATAGTGGAAGTAATTGTCATCTTAATTATATTTACGTCGCGTATTATTAACGACTTGTACAGTCTAGACTCGAGCGTTTTAAATAATATGTAAAGGTATTAAAAGATCGCTCTGAAAACTTCTAGTGAACACCTCCGATAGTAACGTGTCATTATGTATTATTCACAAAGACTTCTATGTAAGGAGCATTCGTGCTCATCATAGAGATAAAAGTCGACTGAATTATTGAAAAAAGTTGTTTGAACCTTATTCTTAGTAGACTTTTTTTATATCTGAGTATTATTATTATAACTAGTGGCTTCTGGAAATCATTAGTGAGTCATCTAAAGCGTTGATTATGGTGTTATAACGAGATTTACTTTCGATTCTTGATTGACTGTCACGCTTTCACGGTTCAAACACCGATCGTTTTTAAATTTGGTAGCTTGTAGTTAGAATTATATTAATTTATAGATAGACTGGCTTAATGAAGAAACTATGAAATAGTACAATTATCATACCAACAAATTTAAAGCGAAAGGTAAGTTATTGTGTTTGGAACTAAATGAATAGCTTCTTTTACTTCCTGATAACTATTCAATTAGATCGTCTCATATCGTCATCAATTATGACTTACTAGATATATTGTGATTATTTGAAATACAGAGTGGTGGAATAAATATGTCATTTGGCAACTAAATTATACATAGTAATTTATAAATTATAATTTACTGATGAATTAATGAATCGAGTTGTATAAATGACATAACGATCTATTAAAAGTTCATGAATATATTTTATCCTGTGCTAGGCTAGAGCTTAGTTAACAAGGTTGTTAATTTAGTTAAACGTTAGGTACTATTCGTATTCTATTCTATTGAATATATCTATTGAAATTAAAACACATCAATCAAACCACTTCTTCAACAGTCACAGTCACAGTCACAGTCAACAGTCCTTATAATATTTTTAACAAATTCTAGCGTAGCCACGATAACGTCAGTGTGAAGCAAAGTACCGACTGAAAAATAAAAGTCAATCTAAAATGCTATAACGGAAACAATGTCCCGTATACCTTCGAATGAAAATGCACATAGATATAATAGAGCTTTAGGTAATCCTTGTGGTTCTCTCGGGAAATGCATGTTCGCTCCAGAACCTTCGCGGCAAGGTCGAGGTGACGGTCCCGACCTATTTTGTTTAACAATATTGAATAGTTTCAGAGTAACCTCAGCTCGCTCGTTGTTACGTAATGCTAAGGACTTTGGGTTATAGCATTCGTTTTGATATAATGGAGTATAATGAAGTACTTTTATATTGTTTTTGTTTTATTATTTTTTGCCAATTTAATTTTATAACCAACCGACGGAAGATGATCATTTAATGGAGAGCGTAATAGATAGTACTATGTTGATAATAATTTTCGTTATGTTAATTAGGTATCGCTTGAGGTAATGTTAGCTGTAAGTAATTCTTAAAATGCAAAAACTATGTTGTACAATATTCCTTTATTATTTATATTAAGGCGTTAGTAATGCGATCCTTTAAAATTTCGTTGGATATTAAAGTAAAGTATATTTAATTTTTTTATAATAGAAAAGGTACGTAAGTGGCATTTTGTGTAGGCGCGCTCGGCGAGTCAGGAAAATAACTCAGTATAAATGATAATTTCATTTAAATTTTTGGAATAAAAAATATAGCAATTTACTGTGAAAAATGTTTAAAGATTGACATTAAAATATTAGATTTCATCGTTTAATATTGTAATACATATTTAGTCATATTATTGATCATTTTTACTTCTAGATGGGAAATAAAATTGTCTTTCTACCAAGGTTATGTTATGAAATGTTGCTGTGAAAGGATCGGGAATATTTTAATTTATGTTTGGCAGTTTGTACGTCATAATAAGTATTCAAATGTGTAAATGCGTTCGTTGATCTCGCTGAAACAATGCAGGTATCTTCTGGACTTCATATTTATTTTTATAAATCTATTTGTATACGACAATGAAATGTGTGAAGCCGTGTAAATAGAAAAGAAAGGAAACCAGCATCACTTCTAAACAATTTTAATGGCTTCAACAATAATCGAATGCTTTTCGGCCGAAATGCCGGTGTATTTTCTAAGATAGCGGAAATGAGATCGCGCGGGCGGCGTGTGTATTTTTTATAATATTTTCGTAATGTTTATGCTAAGTCTTGTTCGCTGGATTTCCCGTGGGTTTTCACTTCCCGTTCGATGTTATGCTGTAGGTACGTAGCCGCTGTTTTGCGCGGTTTGCGAACTTCTGTTTTATTCATGAGCTTACTTTTAATATGAATGTATATTGTAGCGTGCTCTCCGATGATGGAATGACCTTTGAGATTCTACGTATTATGAGTTACAGCATTCTTGTCAAATCGATGTTTTGTAGGAAACGTCCCCCTTTTACTTTTTTTGTGTTGGCAAAGTTTACTTTAATCTTTATGCATTACATATCTATGTATAGGTACATTTCAATGCTCTCGAAACCTAGGTCAAATAATTTTTAATCCCGGCACATTTGTCGTTTTTTCTATATGTTTGTTTCATATCATGTAGCTAATGTTTAAGCAAACAAGTTCGTCTGCGAACTGCGAGCTGTAGTAGAATATTTTATTTATTTGCAAAATAATTAAGTACGCACACAACCAGTTCGCCGCCACCAAAACGCCAGGAATAAACTCATAGAGCAAAACACATTCACACGCTGTCGAGTGTGAACGGGGGGTAATGCACCCGTTTTAGTGGCTATCACGGTTATGTTATATATAACAGTGATTTTTGCAACTCGAAAATAGCAGTGATTTTAGTGCTGCTACTTTTATGCGCAACGTTTTAGATTGTTATTTTCGTCTTAAAAACAACACAGTTAGTTGGCAATAAAAATATGAAAATTGGTTTTTACATTTTGATTAATAATTATATTGGTATGTCCATTCATATACATCTTCATTCATATAAGTTAAGCACTAAGAACAATTATTTCGAAGTTGATGCGTAAAATTTCTTACGTCCGTTGTAAAATAATTCTTATTGAATTAATAAAGAGTACACGCAACAGTGGTATCTAAAATGTTTCTACCACTGCGCGCCGAACTAAACCGATCTCAAAGGAGTTCCCGGCCAACATCAAAGGGGATCTTTTCGTGCTCGTCTCAGCGGTTAGCAGATTACTCTTTCGTCGTTCTTCACTCGTTTAATTGTTCGAGATTTAGTTTAATTACTCGGGCGCTTGTCTTTAAATAAATAGCGCTTTGAGTACGCAGCGCACTAATTGCGGCGTAAGCGCTTCTGGTTGTATAATGTGTACGATTAATTTATATTTACAAATTAATTTCGTGCTATGTGCATAGTTGGAATTACGTTGAAATAATGTTTACGTTTTATGATGGAATTTGTTAGTAGGTTATTGAAGATTTTACTTCATCCAAAAAAATTATGCGATGCATTTTTCATCATTAAATAACCAATGGATATATGAATGAAATGGTTGGCATTTGGCACTTTTACAGAATTAAATTTGGAATAAAACCTCCCGATCTAGAAACGCATATACTGAAATGAAGAAAGTGATTGCTCATAAACAAATTGCTATTTTTATGTGAATAGAAAGTAGTAGTTACACGTACATCAGTAAGATCATAAATATATTCTGCAAAAAACTAAACCACTTTCAAATTGTCAGAGAAAATAAATTGGACCACATAGGAACAAGAATCATAAAAATCAGTTCACCCAGTAAAAAGTTATGAGGTGATAAAGAAAAAAGTTCAGTTCAATTGATAACTTTATGTTTTTAAAATCCTTTCAAAATCGGTTCACCCAGTAGTGAGAACCTACTTCTTAAGTCGGTTGAAAAAAGAGAATAAAATAACATCCATCCATGAATCATCATTCGTTCCCGCTCATAGTGAAGGTAACACACGATCCGAATGCCGGCTCTTTTACACTGCATTAAAGTTCATTTGTATTGAAACAAAGGCAACAAAAAGTTGGAAATTCGTGACTGCTGTATTGTTTCGCCTCTATTGTAATTTGTAACATCGATTATGGTGTATCTGCTTCACTGATCGCGCCTTTCTGCTGTAGTAATGCGCATACCTATAACATTTTGTGTTATGTCTACAGGAGATATGGAGCTTTGAAAATAGCTGCACCTATTTTTGTTATGTTTTGGTTTATTTATTATACGGTAGATAAATGTTGATAGAAACGGATTAAAGTGCAATTAATTTAAGATACTACTTTGTTTATAAATTCCGCATCCGCGCGCGCGATGAATGGACGCGGGATGCGATTCACAATAATTTTATTTACTTAACGGTTCATCGACACTGCTGCTATCTCGCCGTCACTATAATTGTCGATCGTAAGGGGATTTAATTGGTTTTTGTTCTCCTCTCTGGGAGGTGGTTTTATTTTAGTTATCATTAACGAAAGCATTGTGCGGACCGCGGACACATGCCCCGTGGTTTCGACGCGTGCGCGTCAGTCAACGTTGCGAGTCCGCTGCGTGCGTTGATTAAATGATCGTACCTAGATAGCCCTTAATATCGCGTATTTATTGACGTCTTGGTATTATGTATAAATCTACTCTAAATACCACTACAAATGATAGAAGAAAATCAAGCGCGCGTCGAAAAAAATATTCCGCACTTTTGCACTTTGTGATTATTTCACGTTTTTTCCGGGAGCCGCTAATCGTATGACTATAGAGCATTTGGATCGCAACTCCTGCGCATGTGCCAAACGGTCGGTACACGCATATCTTGGGTGTCAGCGGATGACATCGACCTGCGTCTACCCACATACGTACAGTGCGAAGAAAACAAAGGCACGCTTTGCTTTGGATCGCTGTTTAGAGGCGCGGACTTACCTTGTAAAAGTTTTTATATGTGTTTACTAATGTGCGGTGAAAATGCAGGACTGTCCGATTGTTGTGTCGTGGATTGTGTTTTTGGTGCTAATATGCCGATGTTACTATCGTATCGGTGAGTTTTTTTTTTGCTTGCTTGTTTTTTTGTGGTTCGTTCGGCGAAGAATACTTAATAGAAATCGATATCTTTTCATCTATAATCGGTATCGTTAAAGAAACAACACGCTAAAATATAAATATGTAATATGGATTTAATTATTATCAAGCACCATGTTCTGTCGTCGAAAATTCTTAGCTTTTCAGAATTTTAATTTAAATTTTAATTATTGATGCATGGATAATCAATAACATCGTAGGTCGTTTTATATTCGTGATTTATCTATTGTAGATAAATATATGATGGATACAGAAATGTTAAAGCAAATATCGGCTCGGCTCATATTTATTGTTTGTTATTACTGTGATGGAGGGTTGACGCAAAACAATTCCTAAGTGTATTGTCATAAAATGTAATACATTTCATGTTTTGATTATTTGTTTTAATAACAATTGTGTATTGTATATAGCTGTAGTATACTTCAAATAGTTTCTCATCACTATACGTTATTTTAATCTTTATGATGGAAGACAGAAACAACAACAATATAATGAGTAGACGGTGTAATATATACTTATGTAAATTTATGTGTATCCTTTCTATTAGTTTATCTCAGCAGGCATTGAATATTAATACATAATTACATACACATTTTTTTCATAATTTAATCTGTGATTTACATATATCTACATATTATACCATATTTATCGTGGCATACTATTTTAGAACAGTAATTCATTAATTGCTATTCGATAACATTCATGTTTATATTTAGTCGCGATGTCTTATCGTAGTGAAAACTTGTTGTACTAAAAATACTTATGCTTAAATTATATTTACAGTTTGATGAATGTTTAATATATTGAAATTTTTGATCGATTACTATGAGATTTCTTCTATCGTTAAATAAAATAATACCGACATTGATAATAATACGGAGTGCGTTTTTCAGCTAAGTTGTAATAGATGATATTGTGATACATTACAACGAATCATGTATGGGTAGGTAGGTACTTTATTTACGTTTATGTAAAAATAAGTTTATTTCTCAATCGCATATGGTGCTGCAAGAACACGATCCTTTCACCATTTATAATAGTGGTTAATATGTATAATTATTAATAATTATAACTAAAGAAGCAGTAGCTACCTTATTTATAGTGGAAAATGATTTGCGCCGACTAAACTTCACGGTGTTCCCTTTAACGATGAGGCCACGTGAGTCGTTAGTTAGTTATTCAACTAAAAGTCTAAACGGGCAAATTTCAAATTCAATGCAAGCATAAACTAATGAGTGTATAAAGTTCGTACATACTTTGTGCCTACATTAAGTGCAAACTTCTAAATATCGAATTCACTCAGACTTTTGCGAAGTTGCCATAAGAATTCTTAACGATGTTTCACTGGGAAAATGTGTCGAGATAATTTTCACGTGGTCGAACCTGAAACTCGTAAGTTTTCGAGGTCACTGAAATATGTAGGATAGCTTAACAATGAACGGCCTAAGGTCTCGACGCGGAAAGTTGGAACGACTTTGTGACGTTGTTAATAATTGTGGTCGGAGGAACTTGGACGTGGTTTAGGTGAAACGCTTTTTAGTATAGAGTTTAGGAGCATTGTTTGTAAAGTTTATATTTGGGTAGACTGAATACTATTTTTGTGATTTACTAATTTAACATCAAATGTCATCTAATTACATATCAAATGTAATTTTGTACAAAAAAAGATGGAAGAAATAGTTTCTTGGTAATATAATAATCTAAACAAATAGATAACAATTGTAATGAAATCGCCGTTCCAGCTGTGAGACGTCCGCTTCTGAACCAAGGTATCCTTCAAAAGATTTTCAGTACAATTGTTCAACGGGATTAATGAAAGGAATCTATGAAATTGCGGTATCTATAAATTGTTAGTCATTAAATATATAAAAGAAATTATACAATTTTCCATGTATCTTAAAACTGGATAACTTTCTAAGAATTTTCCACTGCGTTTAAGTTCATTTAATTTATATATGTTAATAAAATTCAACAAAAAAATATTTTCTCAAAGATTGTATTAAAATGCAGTAAGTACAAACGGAAGACGAGTTCCCTTTGTGTTTCGGGCTTTCAAAGCTTGATGATATTATAACAAGTAATTTCTTTGTTACGCTGACAATTGGCATTTCTCTAACAGTTATATTTCTTTTTCTTAAATTACATAGTGAACTAGTTTTAATGTGTGTATAAAATATTGAAATCCGGATTTTTGCTGCGTTTAAACACCTATATTCGGTGTATGTATGTTTTTATTATGCATACATTGTTTATAACAGCCAGATGGTTATAACCGGGTCGCGACCGCGTTACATTAAAATAGATATTAAGCTCGCTATGAGCGCGATATTCAAATATGTCACGTAAATTGATACGGTTTGATGTATCGCAGCGCTATAGATTGCCTCTATAATTAGTGTTTCGTTCATCAACGCTGAAATTGCACGAGGCTTGTTAGAATTTAATTTGAAGCAAACACCAATCTCGTAGTATTGAAATTTGATTGTGTTTTGTTCTAGTATGTACACTTGTCATACGAATTGTCAATAGATGGTTTATTTCGTTTCGATCGTTCGTTATATATGTATAGATAAGCAACTTTAATATCGTGCATACTGAGAAACTTTTAGTTTTTTAGGCTTTGTCTTGGTAATTTCAAAAGGGAATTAAGAGTTTCGCACTAACTCATTTGCGGAATTAGTTAGAGTTTTCAGTAAAGAATTCATAATGTTTTCATTTAGCTGTGTTCTAGAAGGTTCTCATTATGTGGAAGTGGCGAATGGTTGATTTATGAAGCTGTCGTACGTTTGATGTGTCTTATTAGAATAATGAAGTCATATCCGTTTTGGCTGTGCTGTGAATGTTTTGCGTCTTTACAATTTGCAAATGTTAATTGTGTATCAAGATAATATATTCTGCTAGCTGCGCCCCGCGGTTTCAACCGCGTAAGTCTGTATCTCTTAAGAATATCGGGATAAAAAAGTGGTTTATGTGTTATTCCAGTTGTCCAGCTATCTACGTATCAAATTTCTTTGCAATTAGTTCAGTAGTTTTTGCGTGAAAGAGTAACAAACATACACACACATACATCCATTCTCGCACAGTTTTGCATTTATAATATTAGTAGGATAGGATTCGTACAATGTGATAGCAGAGCTCGTTTCGCTTTAGGTATCGTCCAAGGTATAAGGAGCTAGGTCCTATCTAGGTTAGCACAGGCTACGATTTTTATTGTGAATTATGTTGTAAGGAACCTTGGTTAAAGTCTTTTGAATGTCTATAGTAAGGCAGTATAATATTAACAATATCTTCTCTGTATTTGCTTGTCGCCGTTTTTTTGCCTTTAATTTTCTTTTATTTCTTACACTTAAAAGAATATGACGCGCATAATGAATAAGCAATCACAGGTCCATTCGCGTAAACTATGCAGCGAGCGCTAAACGAGTCCAGGTAGAGCCTGTATTCAGTGACGTTTAACATCTCAACAGTCCTTGCGAGCGATGTAGGTGACCTGGTTCCCCGGAGCGGCTGCGACGATGCGCTTCGCAAATTGCATATTTTAAACGTTGTCGAATAACGTTTGAATGTGGAATGAATGGTTCTGTATGTGCATTGTGGTGTGAGTATTGGTTGTATACTTTAATATTAGATAGCTTGGTAGGTAGATATAATACCAACTTATTAGAAATTTTAGACCATTGAACGGTATTCAATGTTTTTTTTTTGAATAATTCTACTTCCATCAATGTCTACTGTTGCACAGATTATGCACTTACATATTATTATGAACTACTAGGCGTGCCCCGCGGTTTCCGTATCCCGTAGGAATATTGGGATAAAAAGTTGCCTATATGTTATTCCAGTTGTCCAGCTGTCTACGTACCACATTTCATTGCAATTGGTTGAATAGTTTTTGCGTGAAAGAGCAACAAACACACACATCCTTACAAACTTTCGCATTTATAATATAAGTAGGATGTACACGTTTATCAAGACTAAAATCAGCTTCATAATGTCGTGCGACGTTAGTGTGTCCTGAGTGGAGTGTTTCCTTAAGGTTTACGGGTTATTTGCTTTTACTGTCCCATTCCTGAGTGGGGACCGCATTTGCTAAGCGTCTTGATGGTCTTATCTTCTTATTGCGTCGTGCACGTGCTTTATTAGGATGTAAACGTTAACTTTTTTAACTATTATTAAATTAAATGATGGTTTATTTTTCAATAAACATCATTATACATAATTATAATCTTAATATAGAACAAGACAATGGTGTTTTTTATTATATAAAGATACTAATATCATACAAAGATAATGTGAACAAGCAAGTATTTGGCGTGTCTATAAATTTAAATAATTTGGTTAATAAACAAAGTTGGATTTTGGTTTGTTGCTTGATAAGTATTTTCATGGATGTACAAAACTTTTATTTTACGATATTCTTTAATTTGAAAAGCTTCATTTAAAACTATTTACATATGGATTATGTTTTCCGAACAGAACAAGAAGTAGGTATTTTTAAATAGCATATCCTCCTTTCATCTATTAATTACCTCTATATTCACTATAGTTGAGATGATTAATACCTTGTACAAATTGTTTTCATTAGGATTTTTTATTTATAAAAAAAAAATTGATTAAAATATACCTCCGCGAACCTTCACTCTCTAACTATTCTACTTTGACCATATTAAAATATGTAAGATGCTGTACTTAATACTAAAATACCTTTATGATATAGATAGGTACCATACAAATGCAACTGTATTTGTATGGCGTCTATAAACTTCACGAAGTTTCGACTTTAGCCGTCAAACTAACTGCAAATAACTTATTCGAACTTAAACAAAAGATCCGTGTAATCGGCTTTCCAAGTGCATTCAGTGGCCGTTGTGCAGCTGTAAAACTTTGACGTGTTTTCATTCCAATATCTTAATTTTTATTTAGGTTAAAAACCTACAGGATTTAGGGCAATTCGTTTGAATAAAGTAATCCCAACTAATATTATAAATCTGAAAGTAAGTCTATCTGTCTCCAACCAGTAAACCTATTTGGATGAAATTTGGTACATAATCTGTTAGGGACCTGAGAAAGGACATGGATAGTTTTTATCCGGGAAGTACAACGGGTACGGTGGGGAAAAGAGATCCGAGACTGTCTATCTTTTCCTTTTCTACGCGGCCCAAATGCTATTCATAAATAAATGTAGACTAACGAACTATGTAAGTGTACGCAATATTTTTACTTTTATAATACTTACATTTCTTACCTATTAAAAGAATTTTAAGATCCCAATACCGGATCGGGATTCGGGGCTTAATTGTTTAAAAGCGAAGCATATTAAATTTCTATTTCATCCTACATCTAATAAAAGTTAATGATTTCAACAGCAGCAGCTGGGGAGTTCGACAACCCCGACAGGTGTATTATGTTCTGGCTGAACTCGTGCTTTTAGACATTTTTCTTGAATATTGTTGTTTTTAATGCGTTTTATAGAACTTGGCTTCATTACTATTTCATATCATAGTTATTCATAAATCATAACTGAATAATAACTAAAAACAAGTGTTCAGAATTGCATCATGAAAATTTAATGTAGTTTTATAGTAAGGTAATGTAATGTAAGTTTACGTGATTTTGTTTATAATATACCTAGTCTTGCCATAAATATTGTAATAAAGAAAAAAGAAAATTGTTAACTGCAAATAACATTTATTA
>NC_052108.1:2685200-2705985 GCF_012273895.1 Zerene cesonia
GACAGATTCGAAATTCAAATGTAATATTTTTTTATAATTAAGTGTAACAGTATTTATGGCCAGACTAAGTATTATGCTGAGTTTGCTAACTTACAAGTAGTTATTTGCTTGCATCTGCTCGATTGGACATAAAGGATATGTCTGAGAAAATCTGTCATCAGCATGTCACTCTAGTGCCTAAACTCTGTCGTGTCAAAGTACATACAAAAGCTTAGGTTAGGTACGTACGTTACACAATTAAACAATAAAAAAAAAAATAAACTGAAGTAATATACATACATAGACAGTTAAAAAAATACAGCAACACTACCGTGATGTGTTGCCAACGTGTAAAAAGCAATAAACAACTGATACACTTGGTTTTGTTAAGCAAAATATTGTAGTTATTACTTAGTTAGTTAAATTACTCAGGTTAGTTTCCGATATTCTTAGTTCACATACAGTAAATTGACCGATTCAAATAGTGTTTAGCTTCGTTTATATAAAAGCATTTATTTATTCCTTCATATTTATTTCACCGCATAAGAAGAGACGATGAAGCAGTAAAATTGCTTTTTTGGTTTTTGCCTTTATTATTAACTAATTAGATTATGTGATGTATAGCTGTGCCCGTGACATCATTTGCATTCAATGGGGCCGTTTTTCCCGCGCAATTTGCGACATATTTCATTGATGTTCTCCTCCTGTTAGTTCGTGAAGTATGTAAAATTAGAAGCCTATAATCTTCTTCGATAAATGGTAGTCCATTTATCAAGCAAGATTACGGGCTTTAAGATTATGGGCCTATTATAGAAAATCCAACTCTGAAATATTTGTTTAAATTAAACCATATTTTTTTAAATAAATAAGTTCTAGCGATCAATCAAGCTTTATAATCTATGCTCTACGGATAAAATCTATATCTTTATCCAATTTATTCTCTTCTTTACGCCTAAACCAAGTAACTGATAAACGAAACCTGGTACAAAGATAGTTTGCGACGAGTGGAATCACATGTGATAGTTTTTGTCCCGGAAATCTCACGGGAGTTTCTATCATTTCCTGCGACATCGCAGGGAAAGTCGCGGGCGTAAAGCTAGTATAGTTTTGTAGGGTAAGCGTCTATTTTAATGTAATCAATTAATGCATTAAATCTAAATCTTAATCTCTTAACGTTGTGTAACTACATAATATTATACATCTCCCTTTCGACTAGGTATATTTTTCCTTTGAGTTCCTTGTAATAATTTTCTTCAGAGCAATATTACGCTGCAGACTTTCTAGAAAATGTATCGAATAAATCTCTGTAAAGATGAACGTAATACCTACATGTCGGGATTATGTACACTATTGTATGTTCATACAGTATGATTATATTTAGATATATCTGAATTGGTAAATTCACTTAATCGTGTAAACTCCTCATGTTACTGCGGTTATATTTGGCGATTTTTTATTACATAGTTTCAATATTTTAATTTATATTGAAAGTGGTCCTATTTCTTATTTGATAAATACTCACGCTTAATAATTGTTTAAACAGACTTATTAAAATGTGATACACAAATAGTATTTACCTCGGAACATTTTTTATCCCGGTGTAATCCAGGAAAAAGGAAATCTTAAATCGTTATTTCATATATTTTATACGAAAGTTGGTTTGTACGTTTTTCTTTCATGTCGCAAAGAAGTGTTTTTATGGTATGGTATGGTACGGTGGATGTTTGCGGCAGCAGGTAGGAGGCTAGAGAGTAATATAAGCTCATTGTTGGCACATTGAAACATTTCATTCCATTGGGAATTTCCTTTGACCACACGAGTGAAATACAGGCGGGAAGCTACAATGATATTGGTAATAATATTAGCGCCGAATCAGGATCTTTCGAACATATATATATTGCGATTATGAAATTTAATACATGCGAACTTAAATAAATTAACCTTTGTACATAAATCGAGCAGAATCCAGCTAGCCGTAATATGATTCTCAAGTAAATTGAATGCAGATTGATACGTCTTCGTAAATTTATATATGATCAGTCTAGACGAAAACTCTTCTGTATTGTTTGATATATTATTGCCGTGTGGTAGATTGAAAGTGTTAAGTTTATAACGTTTTATCTGCTTAATTATTTTAAATTCAAAATCATGACGAAACTCGCTGGCCGTTCTCTAGTCGGGGAGATTTTTTCATAATAACTTGCAAATTTTACAGGGAAGTACTGTTTTTACAATTCCATTTTTTAAGTAGAAAATATTTATAACTTAATTGTGATATTTGAGACCTATACCACAGTTTGTTAATTTCAAAGATTCTAATATTGTGAAATGCAATCGCACTTCAGTCCTGTCCTACAAGAAGTTACAACAATATTAAATAGTTAGAATACCATACCTGCAGATATATCTACCAGTTATTTCGAGTTTTGCTAGTGGTATCATTGCGTTTCTAATACTATAAATACCAATTATATTGCATCAACCATTGCCTCTTTGGATTATCGATTCAAATGTAGGCACATAGAAATTAAATTTTAAACTAAATATTTCAATATTTTCACTTTCACTAGAGATTATTTTTAATATGCCGGACTTTTTTTGTATGTAATATACACAAAAAAAAGCTATCAAAAGCTAGCGGTTTCATTTGCGTAGTAGCTATGTAAAGTATGCTACATATTATGTTATTATTATGTTATTAGATGTAGAAATTCAAGTAGTCAAACAATTATCAAAACTCGCGTGAACTATCAATCCAATTTTCAAAAATCAATCGAAAGCTTTTAGCCGAACGAATCGCTAAAAATCCAGTTATGAATAGCAGCCGTATTCGAGTGGAGGCTTTGATTTATTTAAGTGTATTTCTCATTTCCAATATAGCGAGACATGGACGGGTGCATTTGTGAATCGATGCGGCTGCAGGGTCTTAGGGGATAAGTCCCGAAGCGACCGCGAACAAAGAAATTTTAAGAGACGTCATAAAATTGTCGATAGCTTCGCGTTAGCTACCCGTCTTATTGGCTTATTGTTTTTGTTTCAAACGAATGCTGCTTAAGGTATATTAAATGTGTGTTATTTTTGTTTATAATTCTAACATCTAATGTTTGAATTGAACTTCTTTTTCCCTTTTCGGGTGATCGTTAAAACCTCCATCAGGGTGTTATAGAAAATATGATTAGGATTATAGCTCTATGTAGATAAACGCAGAATGACATTATAAATTCGTATAAAATAAATGTAAGTACCATTGTATAAGTGATAAACCTGCCCGGTATAAGTCTTAAATTATGATGTTGTTAAAGTTACATTTAAACTCTTCTGGTGAAATATATTTTTTTACATTTACACATATTGAATTGAATACCAAATTACAAGGACACGTGGTAATATTAGAGCGCCTTTAAACCTTGATGTTAAATAGAATATTAACAATGCTCATAATAACAATAGGTTATAATAACAACGTTAAAGTTCACTCGAACACCGATCCTATTCTACTGAGGCATTGTTATGAAAATACAAACCGAATGTCATGGTTCAATTTTCCATAGGGCGATGACGTCACACGCCATCGCGACGGCCTTCGCCGGTCAACGACCCGACCGTTAGCATGCACCGGGGTAGATTATTTCATGTTGCAATTATGTCAGGAAGTTGTTTGTACTGAGATATTGTATCTGATAATCTCGAATGCTACAATGATCAGACATATTTAGGCTAATACATTGTGTTTAGTAATTCTATCAGCTGTTGTTAATTTAGTGTTAAGTTTTGCTATTGTGAAGTGAGTTCTCTGACTTCGACTGAAATTTCCGTATTTTTCTTACAAATGTACTATATGATCACTGCGCGTTGTCTCCTGTGACTCTATGATAACAGCCCCGAAGCGAGCGTGACCCAATTTGTGCGCCTGTATTCGATATTTCTACATTGCACCATGAAAGTTGTTCATGCGATACTTGGGGCACGTTATTTATTTAAGTTTGGAAGTGGAGCGAAGTTCTAGGTCTTTCGGGAGTCATAGCTCTTTTACCGAATACACGATAATAATAAATGTAAAAACTGCTTAGCTTAGGGACTTGGAAACGGGTGTGGATGCTCGAAGAACTTCTTTATTGCGCTGTAAATATAACGTAATTAAGCGAAATGTGTGATATAACTTGTTCTGTTGTAATATAGCACATTGTTCACTGGTATACTGAATTTAATATAAGTCTATTGGGATTACATTGAATACAGGGCATAAACAATCTTAACTACTACTACTGTGAAAAGTGGCTACAGTAATATTTATTTTACTTTGTTTAATATAGATATTTTTTAAACTTAAGTATGAGTATATGAGATTATATCAAGTAGTAGTAATTTGGGTAAATCCTTAATTCCCCCGTGATCCGTTTCAGTTGGTCTTGATACGATCGGTGCATTATGCTAGGATTTTCATGAGCATAATTTTGGAAAATTTGTATAGTAAAATTACTACATTTATAGTGTTAAGGAAAAGTGAAACCTCCTGGACACAAGCATTTTTGCTTACTATTATTGTTCTAATCAAAAAGTAGTATAATACAAATCGCGAAAGAGAAATAATTTTATAACGAATTTAGTATTATAATTGTCTGCAAAATTATTGAATTCTTATTTGTTGTTCCTGGTAATTATTGTCACACAAGTCGAGAATATATACAAGTTATAACTTACTTGACTTGGCGATTACATGTGCTATCGGAGGGTAACTAACTAATTTCGTTATTGTTGAAATCTCCTTGTTTCTTTTGCCATAGAACTGACAACTGGTAGCTCACAAGATGTAAATAGCTGACTATAGCGATTTCGTGTTGTGATTATAAGTTAAAAAGATTATGAAGAATATAAAATAATTGAGTTTAAATATTTACCTTTTAGTTTAAACTAGCTTTCCCATCCGCCTAGTCTTCTCACTATCTCCAGCCACAAAAATTATACTGAAAAAGTCGCTCGGTTGCGACGTGAAACGAAGACAAACTAACTTTCGCATTTGTTATATTAATAAGGATTCGTGAGAACGCTGATACTGAAATAAATATATACCTAGAGAATTTCGAACTAAAATTAATTTTCGCATTTCACGTGTGACGTGGGTGCGAGTTTAGCGATCCTGATTTGTGGTTGTTTTATCAAGTAAGCTCGAAAATATTCGAGGTATTCCTGAAATAATAACGACGGTGTTCCATTTAGCACGGCCGTGTTAAAATCGTGGATTATGTTTGTATGCGATTTGATGTGGTCGAAGTTTATTTATAGCATTGGATAACGCAAATGCAACGTGTCAGACGTACGTTTAGATTAAGCGCTTTCCGCTTATCAAATTTAATATACTACAGGTTATTTATCTAGTTAGGATAGATGCATGGATTAGCACGGATGTTAATGTGAAATAAAATAAAAGAAAACATCTCACCTTTAGAGATATTATATGGATTACTGTATGGCCGCCATTCATGTAGAAGCATCAATCACAAACTCGAACAGAATAATTAACGTTGCCTTGACTGTTGTACTGTGTACATAAAGCTGTTAATTTTAGCTTAGCTTCCATTACATCGATGTATATGCAGCGTTAATTGTTTTCTCATCATATAAATATTGCGCACTAATAGCGTATTTTTAGGACGGTTGGATGGTATCTATCACTACATATCCATATCCTATCTAGTATGATGCGAGATCTGTGTTTGTGATACATATGTACCTAGGTATCTATGTATTTAGTTATAAACGTTCTCTCGTTAATATCTCGGGTGGATCAGCGAAATTGTATTTGTACCTATTGTGTTTAAAACTCATATTGGATCAAATTATCTTTACATTTCGTATTTGCGATTGAATACTTTTTTTGTTGTTTTGTAACTTGGAGAGAGATATTATGTTTTACTACTAAACAATTTTATTGTGCCCATAAAAATGCTTCTAATCTTTTCAACTTTTTATGATCCCTTTGTTACAAGTTGAGTACTAAGGAACAGCTTTAACATAAAATAGTGCAGTATTATTTTATAAGAAGCACTTCATAGCGTTTAAACTATCCTTATCTCAGTTTCTTGGAATCAGCTTATTACTATTTTAAACAAATTCTGACTTCGGTCAAAGAACGAGATAAAAAGTAAGTAGGTTATTAATATAAGCTATCAAGATTTAATAGAAACATGTTAATTTAATTCAATATGTGCTTTTTGTTTAGTTTCTATTAATAAATACGTTCAAAACTTTCGAAATTTTAAATACATAAATTTCCCTTTTAATAAGAAATAATAAAATAACACAGAGAGAGAGAGAGCTTGTCGTTTCACGATGTCCATTTAGTCGTTTTATTTTTAGTAGAATAATATTTACATATCAGACCGTAATCACACTGCGACGGTCTAAAGCCGGCCCTCGCAATTAAAATTAATCACTCCATCGCACTCCAGACTACATATATTACATCTCATATAATATCTACGCTAGTTGCATGCCCCGACCCCGTCCCCGTCGCCGTTCGGATAAACAGTTTTTTTTGTATGTATACTTAGTGTTTAATAGCTATTATATTAATTGAAGTGCAGACGAATCCAGTAAATCAGATTTTGATATAATTAATTGAATGATAATTCTAATTTATTTATTATTTATTTATTTATTTATTTATGTTTATTTATTTATTTATTTTATTTTATTTATCTCTTTTTTGTATTTTTGTGTATTTATCCTCACAATTTATAATTTACATTAATTATTATTTATTCTATAAATCTTTCTACATATATATATGTCAACCTAGAGGCGCAAACTAGGCATTGGGGTATCTGGCAGAATCATCAGCGTTGTAGGGACTTTCCTACAACATTATGCTGAGCCAGGGCCTTTCTGCAGCCACAACGCACACACTTATATACTGTTATTATTAGAAATCTGTTCTTCTCATCATTGTTCTTAATTTTTCTTTCTTTTTTATGTCTTTTTTTGTAATTGTTTTTATTATTGTGTATGTTGTTTGGTTGCAATAAATCATTTGTATTATTATTTGTATTATTAATTTGTTGACCCGTTCTTGACCTACAAGGTTGATATCAAACATAACATGATGGTGAACTTCTTTCATTTTCCATGTATCCGTGTAACAATGTACATTGCTTGTATATTGTTACACGGATTCTCAGAAACGTCATATTTTAATTGAAAACAAGTGAAGCTGCGAATCGCCTGCTAAGAGTAAACTTTGAAATTAATTTCTCGTTTCAATTAACGTTAGATAAGTTTTATGAGTCGTAAGGATGCTGTGATCGGTTTACTATTTATCTTAGCTATATATACACTAATCTAAAAGTGAAGTCCCGTGTCCCCTACTGGGGTGTATGGGGCTATTGATATACATCTGTTTCACTGATGGATTTTTTTTATGGACAAGTAGGTGATCAACCTTGTGTATCCTGCCAGAATGAGACTTTTTTTTTGTGCGTCCCCACCGGGAATCGAACCCAGGACGCGGTTCTATGCTCACGCGTTTACCATTGTACCAAGGAGGCGGTTGTACACACTAATCTAGGTATACTAATATTATAAAAGTAAAAGCTTATGAATTTGTGAACATGTGGCGTTGTATGAGGTAATAGAAGCAGAATATTCAATACTAGCGGTCCGCCCCGGCTTCACACGTGGAACGTATTCGTCTAGTACATAGGGACCACGTACATATCCAACGGTGAAAGAATTTCTAAATCGGTTCAATACTTGCTTAGATTAACGCGATCAAACATAAAAAATCTATCGCTTTATGTTATTCTTATAGATTGTATGTATATATTGTATGTATGTATGTATATTCGCTAGAAGTCCTGGAAGTTTTCAGACGGCAGGCCCAACCTATGTAAGGAAGACTTAATTTTATTACCTATACTATATGGATCACAATAGCGGTAACGTACATGTTTATATGGGCATGGTAATAATAATCCTACTTCCTACTTAATATTTTAAATGCGAAAGTTTGTAAGGATGTGTGTGTGTTTGTTGCTCTTTCACGCAAAATCTGCTGAACCGATTGCAATGAAATTTGTTACGTAGACAGTTGGACAACTGGAATAACATATAGGCACTTTTTTATCCCGATATTCCTACGGGATACGGACTAACGCGGGTGAAACCGCGGGGCGCAGCAAGTATTTCTACATGCTAAAACATCAAGTTTTGTTTTTTTTGTTTTAATTACTACATGAAGTGATAATTTCAAGGTCATGCTTTTCTGGACCAGGCTTCGATAGACGGGGTAATTATTGTACAAAACACTATTAAAATAATAGTAGGTAGTAATAATAAATAGTTTATATTTCGTAATACCCCAAATAGTCTTATCGTTTATTATTCCAGCTATAATCTTACTTTTATTAGTCTAGATTATTTAACTGTACACCGTTATTGTGCTATGAGTTAAACAAGCTTATAACTAAATTACAAAGCGGCCGCTGTAGGCCGTAGCCATACGGGCGACTCACCCGCTAGTCTAACAAACTTTATGGTATAATCTACCTAGTCCTGTCCTACTAGTCCTACAATCCTACCATAATATTATAAATGCGAAAGTATCTGAGGATGGATGTTTATGCATGCATATGTTTGTTACTCTTTTACGCAAAAACTACTGAACCGGGTGCAATAAAATTTGGTACTTAGATAGCTGGACTACTGGAATAACGCATAGGTAATTTTTTATCCCGACATTCCTACGGGATGCAGACTTACGCGGGTGAAACCTCGAGGTGCAGCTAGTTAATTATCATCGTATCATGCTTTTGTATGTTTGTATTTTTTAACTTTACTCGTCTAATACTGACAATTTGAAGGCTTGTTTTTTTTTAAAGTATTTATTAATCTATATGTATGAAGTCCTGCGCTGCGTAGGTGACACATTTATTTATTATATTGGTTCTATGATATTTACATATTATAATTTTTGTAAGCGATAACATATAATACAACTGACAGAGGAGATGGTGTGATACATGAAATTTGGATATTATGCGCTATTTAAATGTCAATAAATAACTAACTAAGTCTATTGAAAACGAAGACTTTATGATTTTACGTTTACATAAATTGTAACTTGATAGGTACAATATTAAATGCTGTTGTAATTTTATTGGCTTTTCTGCAGAATAAATTGCAAAGTTTTTGTTAGACGGGTAGTTCGTTAATAGTTTTATTAGAAGGATAGCCAACGAGGCTCGATTTGACGCTAAATAATTGAGTCATTAAATACACAATATTATTCGAAATAATATTAATGTGCCTTATTAGGTATTAAAAAAATGTTTATGCTTTTTGTATGTTGGTTTGTCTAAATAATATGTAGGTACTTAACCTTTTTGTATTTTTTTATATAGTGGGTAAATAAAAGGTATGTTGTCTTTATTTTTGAACAAATTGAAAGCGTTCGTGGAAATGAACAGCAAAATATATAAATAAAATTTCTTTCACTTCCAAGAACATATTTGTAATATAAATGGGAATTATTTGATGAAGTCTAGCTTGAATAGTTTAATAGAATAACATTTTTTTTCACTAAGTTGATACCTATTCGCCCTGGTATCACTCGTGATACACATATAGTCTCTGTCACTCAGTGTAATTGAAGCTTTCTAATGGTGAAAGAATTTTTGAAATCGGTCCAGCCGTTCACGCGTGTTGGCATGACCAAAGGAAATTGGGATTCAATTTTATATATATAGATGAAAAAATATTAGATGGAAATGGATTTTTTAATGTAATAGCGGGCAACTGAACTGTTGGTTCGCCTGAGAGTAAGCGATCACGGCTGATGAACATATGCATTGTAAGGGCCACAAATGCACATGCGTTGCCAGCTTTAAAGGGTTAAAAGAAGGGCACTAAAAAGGGCCAAGAAAAGGATACGGGCCTCCAGCTCTCCCATTCATCGAACGAAACATACTACGAGTACTATTTCATGCAGCTCTTGTTCCTTTCCCGGTGCGACCTGGTCCATTTTGTGTCACTCTTCCCACACTACAGGCAGTAGGAGAAATCGTAAATCGTATGTTATGTAGATACAATCTTGTACAGATAAAAATATATGTAGGCAGCTACCTAGGCGCTCTAATGTGTTATATTTGCATATACATGAAGTTAATTTACAGTTTCCTAGCAATTTCTCCATTAGCTAAAACAAGTCCTGGATCTAGTATTTAAATAGAAAGCTTTACATTACGCCTAACGCTTTCCAGGAAAAGTAGTTTGCGTTACTGTATGCAATTATCTGTATGAATGCATTAAATTAACTTTGTTTTGCAAAACATTGGAGGTCGCGAGAGTGTGTGTGTTTGTGTGCACATAAGATTAGAGTAGCTAGTTCCGCTTCACGGTTGCAACTCTAAACTGTTGATCGTAATATGTACCATCGAAATAAAACTTATAGCATTTTATAGGTACGTCGTACAAAAAAAATTTCAATTCAGCTGGTCGGTCATTAAAATTTTTTTTTTGTTTACGAAGTGGTAATGGTACATAATACGTATCCAAAATCGCTAAAATAAACCTTTCCCTCGATCGGCTAAAAAGAGGTTTTTGAAACGTAAAAAGAAAATCCTACTTCCTACTAATATCCTACTTCCTACTAATATTATAAATGCGAAAGATTGTAAGGAAGTGTGTGTGTATGTTGCTCTTTCACGCAAAAACTAATCAACCGATTGCAATGAAATTTGGTACGTAGATTGCTGGACAACTGGAATAACATATAGGCAATTTTTTATCCCGATATTCCCACGGGATACGGTCTGCGCGGGTGAAACCGCGGCGCGCAGCTAGTAATACATAAATGTGCTTACATCACACTCTGTTTATTATTTCTTATTGAACAAGGAAAAAAAACAAGATTATTAAATTTTATTCAGCCAAATACTTCTGGCGCTCCATTTCCATACATGGTAGATGGAAATTATACACAATGAGGTTAACTAAATGGAATTGGCGTAATGTTTACGTGTTTAAATAATAACATTGTTTAAAAACATGATCAAGCACGCGTTTTAGATGTTTCATTGTTATGTATAATGTTTTTTTTTTCTTATTTTCGTTACATTGCATACGAAAAAAAAAAAACGAAAAACAGTCTGCTCCATCCTTCTTAATTTTTTCGAGTTGAAAGTTTTTAAATGTTTACCTTCACGGGTAATAATTTATTTGTATTTTTTGGTTATCTAACCTATTTCATATTTGCTTGTATTTTTCTTATATGTTACATATATATTAAATATAAAGATCATAACCTTACATTATTAAGAACATGCTCTCAAACATGTTTGTACGAAAAAAATAATTATTTCAGAACGATTTTACCTCTTTTAATGTAGTATGTATAACGAATAGAGCTCCCGTCTCTTCTCCTTGAAAAATTATTAAAGATAAATAATTTAATATACCTAGCTGTTTATATGGTTTCGAACTAAAATTAGTGATCCTATGTTTATAATAAACATTTTTATACGTTCATTTAACTGACAGCTAATGAGTCTTCTCAAAGGAGTTTCCAGGCTTTAATTAAATTTGGTTATCTAATAAGCTTCTTAAATTAGCTTTTTTTTTGTTTCGTGTTTAATTTTTGTTTCTTTTAATGCAAATATAAAAAAATGCAAGCCCCTTTGTATATATTTTGGTGCATCTTTTCATTAATTGGTCCCTTTCATCATTTGTTATTTGGATAAGAAAGGCGTGAAAAATCTATGGATGAACCTTTTCGTATCTCTTTTGTGAGGTTAACCTTTTTATATGATAATTACTTTAAGTAGATATATATACTAAATATATGTCATATTTAATATTTCATGAATTATATGTAATGTAATTGTATTTATTTCAAACTCTTTAAAATAACTTTACACAAAAAGAATCTTATTACTAATACCTGTGTATTACTAATGCCTTATCACTTAATAGTGATCTCTTCCAGGCAACCCGGGTTAAAGGTTAATAATATTAAATAGTTAGGTAGAGAGTAAAAAGGTTTAATTGAAAAGATAGGCAGCAATAAAAAACGAACATACGTAAATATATATTTACCTTCTGTATATATAGAACTTAAAGATTATTTATAAAAAAAAATATTATATTACTTATGGATCAATAAATTAGAAAATAACGTATAAAAGTTTTGTATTGCGTAAGATCGTTATACCTATACCTAAATAAAATTGGTATAGAGTTCGATATTATAATATTTCTGTACGGTTCCGTCTTAATATTGCATATTAACTTATGTACATAATATACGAGGAGACGCCTGCATGCATTGCCTGTTTGAATACGTCATAAATTTTTATACTTGCTCTCAATTTGCATCGCTACCTTGCCGGTCACTGCGAGATCCGAAAGAACCAGTTGAACTCAACACACCCGAAGAATGCTGTGCTCAGTTGTCGATCAACCGCCGCGAGTGACGCACGCCCTTCTGTCCCACCATTAGCGGCCCTCAAATAAAACGGGACATATATTTTTAATTCACGGAAACCGTGTGCTGTTTTGTGATATTTCGATGCACGTGTCGGTTTGACCGGGGTATACTCATGCAGTTGTTCCTGTTGCGTTGGTTTCGTACGAGACTACTTTGTTTACAGTAATATAAGGTACGTTTGTTTATGACGATCAGCTGTAAAACATCCGATCATACTTGACGGGAGTTTTGTTTGAGGAATATTACGATACAATAGTGTGGAATTTGTGTGGATATAAGTCTATACGGCGTGTGGTTTGTTTGGAGAGCTTGAAATAATTGCATTATTTATATCGTGTATCGTTAGCTTTGTTTATCTTTCAATCAATCGCAATGATTTAACAATAATAAGGAAAAATAAATTACTTACCTACTTTGTTACGTCTTTCAGTGAAAATGTGATAAGTGAGTAGAGATTCTTGTGAAAATTTCCGATATGTCAACACTATCGCTCAATCTGTCACTTGCTATCTTAACTGACCGAAATGCGTTTTATAAATATTTATCTGTAGTACGGCTAATATAGAAATGCTCCAAATAAATTATAAAAAAATAAACATTTTTTACTATGCAAAATGGTATGGTCAACAATAGTGTGGTTAAGATACCTATAACGAAATTATTAAACATCCTTCCTTAATATTACAGCTAAATAATGCGTCCCCGGACTGAATGTTAACAAAGTAGTCTAAAACGAATCTACTATTGACTCAGATGTAACGAAAACACATTTACTTTCTTACACAAACATTTTGTTCTGCGAATATTGTAATAGTAGTCTTAAACAGATAATATTATCATAGAATTACCGGCTAAGCAGTTGCGTTCGCATTATGTATTTGTTTTCTGTTAAGTTTTTCAATTCCCAGAACTATTAATCTATGCTAATATTAGAAATACACTAAGTTTCCTAGCAATACACGACGTAGGTAACCTCCGGAACTATTAATGCGAGTTTGATAATTCTTCTACACGTACATATAATAATATCACTATAGTTTATTTTAAAACCAATTAGAGCGGTCGTTAGTAGGTCATATTTAGCGATATAATTTTGAGTCGTTTATGAATTCTATTTTTAAAAAGTTCAAACGATATGTCGTTATTGACGACCAGTTACATTTTCATTAAAAAAGGTCCCACAAGTCTTTTTGTATATAAATACTTGAGTCATAAGGGTCGACGATGGTGGTAGGGATATCTTAATAAGCTATCAAAGCTCTTACGAGGTTGATTGGCTGAGGTTAAGTTAAATTGGGTTGAATTATCATCAGAGGTAATTGGTGCGATGACCGAGTAACACCTTTCGTGCGAGTTAAAGAGGATAATGGATGAAAGAAATGAAGGAGTAATGTATATCAATTTGATGCTGACATTATGTTGCTTTTGGGCTGCTATTCATAATAAATCTAGCACAATGAACTGAATAACCGTTAATTATAGTTTTTGTTCATATAAGCGTAGGAAGATGAGGTCTTGAGAGATACGAGTTTTGTGAAAATGGTGTGAGAAATACATGAATTTGGTGTCGGATATAATGAACGTCTTGTATTGTGTATTTAATTTGGTCGTAGATAAAAATAAAGGTGATTGCATTAAAGAAAGAATGCAGTGCTGCCAAGTTTCGTGTTTTCCTTGGATCGACTTTGCATTCTTATAAATTCGTATTGATAATTGATATATTGATGGTGTAATTTTAAATATGTCGTATAGCCATATTCCAAAAGAGTAAGTATTTATCAAGTGCGTTATTTATTTATATGGAACATACTCTTGTGATGTATTTCGTCAAAATACTTTCTGTTTAAAAATCTTATTTAATAGCGAATAATTTTTTATTTGTTTTATTTGGAACGAATACTTACTTACGGTTTGGAACGGTAACTGTTGACAATTGTTTAATTTTCATCCTAATCGTTTTTAATAAAGTGTTTTTTCTAGAAACAATCTTCCGAACTATTACATTAAGGCTGTATGTACTTTGTACGACATCGTCCCGTTGATTCAATTTTATCTCACTCTTCTAGTAAAGTCTAGTGTGAAGAATCTTACGAATTCAATAGATTTGTTCGCGACTTAAGTACCAAAACTATGAGTTTTAAAAAATACGGTCACATTAGTGGGAAGGTTGAGGCTGGAGGATTCGAGAGGATAATCCCGGGATAAATTATTAAATAGAAACGAGGCGGCTTCTACGACTTGTTCGTGCTTTGAAAATTCATTCAAAATCTTTTAAGCCACTGTTAGTCAAACTTTTGTGTTCGAGTCGTTTTTCTTGGAAGACTAGCTTTAGGGTTATATTTCGTACTGGCGGTCCGGTACATATATAGTGAAAATGCAGTTTTCTAATGGTAAAATAATTTTTGAAGTCGAGTCAGTAGTTATTGTGTGAAAACATTACAAACTAAATATCTACATACAAAAACACAAATACAAAAACTCAAGAGAAATTTTAGTTCAAATACGAAAAGATAAAATTTATGATGATTACTAATATTATTAATAAGATTAGCCTTGGTTGAAAGAATATTGATTTCAATTAATTGATCATTAGTAGAAAATAATAATTTCATGAGTATCTTTTTATTCCTAGGTACTAAATCTTTATGGCTTTAACCAATACCTAGTTAGAATTGCAAAAGCAATATCTACACCGTTTTCTATTAAAACCAATTAAAGCCCTTTCGCAATTCGTTATCGACAAATGAAATAATAGAGATAGGTAGATAGAGAGCAAAAAACAAATGAACTTCCTCGTGCAGTGTATCGTAACGAGACGATAATTTGTATTTATTTCAAAGGTTGGTAACACTCGCGACATCTCTGGTGTTTTGGGTACACATGGGCATCCCTGACCACATATCCATAGGTGACGCATTTGCTCAATTGCCTCATATACAAAAAGAAAGGAATATAAAAGGAAAAGAAAGAGAAGAATTGTAGCTTACTTTTTTCAAGTTGCGCTCAATTTTACTGCTTCTACGTGAATAGTCATGATATTGTTAAAGATAAAGCATTTTTTTTTAATTTTTGAACCCTAAGATAAGGTGAAAGTGGATATAAATTGAGTGTAAAAGTCAGGCAATAATAAATAATATTACATAATGGATTCGTTTTATCGTCTCATCATTATGTAAATCTGTTACAACATCGGAATTAATACCTGCTGGTTACAAACCAATCGCCATACATTATATCGATACTATAATAGGTATATATGGTTAATATAATCGAAGACATCTCGACTTCGCATGTAAATTAGTATAAAAACACGTTTTATTGTAATGTAATGGAATAGCTAGTGCATTTATTCGTGATCTATCTATTGTGTTACTGTTTTATTTTAATGGATTAACAACACAGTGAATAAAAAGTAATAATTATCATTACGTCTATTTATATCTTGCCTTGTTTACATATAGATGTCCTGATAACCTTTTAAAATATTGATTAATTTAAAAACAATCGATAACAATAATGTTTCGATACCGAATAAATAAGGGAATATAAAAACATTTTTATTTTCAGCAAATATCTTTTGCCTATAAAAATCTGTTGCTTCTAATAGAATGTCAGTTCGGCCTGTAATCTCCGATGGCCAATCTCATCTCAAGATATTCCTCAGGGAATCTGGAAAGATAAATATAATCTAACGCTCTCATGGTATTTACTTGCTGAAAAAAATCCATTAATATGTTACCTAATAAAAAAAATTCCATGATTCGCCCCTTTGGCAAAATATACATACTTATTTAGACCAAAATGTATAACATGTCCATTCATATTTATAATCCAGACTAGAATTGCATTTTAATGTTTCTTCAATATCTTTTTCTTTGTATAAACCGAAAACAGCTATCTTTCACAGATTCTCATTAAAAGCAAACTTCTTAATAACTCGAAATGTTATAGGAGAATATAAATTTAATAAATATAAAGATATTAATGAAAAAGAAACCGATTTTTTCACCGATGTTCCTAAAATAGAAGGCTTCGCATTCGGCTTTTTTTAAGGTTGCGTTACTCTATAATTCTGTAAATTTTTAACCGGTTAACGTAATTCTCTTTCAGTTTGATAAGTAATTATTGTGATTTGTTCCCACCATTTTAGAATCCAGAATGGTACCTCGCTCCCCAGGTACGTCGGTCCTTTCAGAAGAACTGATATTGTGCCAATAAAATCTGTTGCGGTGTTTTTTAACAAAGGAATCGTAATCGTAATGAGAGGACTTGAGTGAATATTTTTCGCGTTAGATAAAGCACGTCACTGTCAACGGTTGCGCGGTATTCATGAGTTTATAACTTGATTTAGTTCACAGCGATATCGCGCGTAATATATTTACCTCAATACACGTGCGTTCTTGACGATGTTCTAATCGTATTCATTGTGTATCCGAATACCCTTTTTAATTTAAACCATTTGATATGCTCTCTTTTAATTCTCTTTTAATTATTGACTCTATGTTTTGACATTGAAAACTTTATAAGCTATGCCTTATACATCTACACTTAGCTGTATAAGGTAAGATACTACGATATGATATATAAGTTAAATATAAATAGTTAATAATATAAATGATAAAAACCGATGAAAGAAAAAATATGTACTTCCAGTAGTTCCTGAAATTCGCGCGTTCAAACAAACAACAGACTCTTTAATCAAAATAGATGTATAGATTACTCTATGATATTACTTACATAGACAATTTAGTCCAACATTATACATTTATTTAGGTGTTAGCAAAATATACAACGATGTTTATACATGGAAAGCTTCGTTTTATTTGTACAGTCGAGCGTTTTTAGAATCTAGTCTAGACAGCGCTAGACAAAGCGATGCTGTTTAAACGTCTCAGAATTTTTCATATAATAAAATTAAAATAAAAGTGTTATCTTTGTGCATAAAAGTTAAAAAGTATTTTTGAAACAAATGTTAAATTCTTTGTGCTTAAAGTTTAACGTTGCTATCTGAAATCGTGCTATCTAACAAAGGACTCTCGTGCACGGGGCTTATAAAAAGCCGCGTTTGGTACTTCATCGATTCGAAAATATTCCAGCGTCTTATATGTTTTTCTTGTCCGATACGTTCGCGTCGATCGTACAATCTTATATCTAGGCAAATTATGCGGAGCATTTGTTTTTTCTATACATAATGAAATAAAGTATTTGGAGATTGCTTTGAAAATTACTTCTAGATCCTTCAAAAATAGCGTAGTAAAAGTAGTGGTTAGTAGTTACATACAAAATGCATTTATTAATTAATATGCTTAGTACACGGTTGAACGAGTTCAGCTGAACTTTAAAACCATTAGGAGATATTTAATCTTTTCATGCGTAATTTGTATAATGTAAATCGAACTGTTTTCTCGCAAATTGCTTTCAGTTGTACGTAATTTGTTGCCACGTTAGCTTGCACATTTCCACGTATCAGCTTTTTGCGGATCTTAGATATGAAACTCTGATCAGTACCTGCACACGTGTATAATACGTGTGCTAAATTGTAAATGGATGATGGGCATTCTGTAGGATGGCGTATGACAAATGGTACTGGTGTTTTTAAGTCTCGTGCTTCGTTGATCGATTTTACTTTGTAGGAGGGAATATGGGTAATCAGCCTTCTGTGACGTGTACACGGATTGGGACGAGGGTTCCTTTTTATTAGTTTGTATCGGCAGCACGGGGAAGTTATGAAATACATTTGTGATAAATGGTTTTTTCTTTTTTTTTGTACAAGAACTTCGATTTACATATTGCGTTATCTGTTTCTGTTGCTTAATGCCATATATAAATCGGTAGTTATATTGGTCTAAAATTAATGCTAACCATTAATAACGTTTACTTTAAATAAACGCGCCTGCTAAATTTAGTGGGTAGTCTATTTTCTCGAATGTTTGTTGCATCAAGGCAGTATGAATAATAACGCAGGTCTAAGTGGCTTTCAGCTATTTTTAAATGATTAAAGTTTTGAGACACGCGACGTTTGTTTTTTAATACGTCATTTACAACAGCTATTGCGTAGCTTAAATGGGTTAATTTGCTTTTGTTATTGGTACATTAATTAATACCGAATAGTTTTTAGAGTAGGAACTTTGTTGTATTTGTGAGGGATGTTGAAGCGGCAGAAGTGTTTGATTTGATCTGTTAGTTGGAACAATCTAATCCTTTTAAGCTTTCATCTTAACAAACACGTGATACACCATGTAAAGTTATCTGGTTCCGAGTTTTGTAGTTTTTGCTTTTACGGTATTCTCGCTGTTTGGACGCTCAGTATCCATACTTATATTTTTTTAAATAAATTTATAATATACATTTGGGAATGAACTAAATGCTGCGAAAGTGTCAAAACAAATATTTGTGTTGTATATTAAATATTACAAATTTTTAGAATAAATTACATGTAGCAATATTTCGTTAATACGATGTTTTCTTTTAGCTTGCCTTTTAAAACATTAATGTCATATATTAACATACATACATAGTTCCATCATTTTATGATAGGTAGGTTTTATTTCAGAGGACGACATATTATCAGAAGTAAATTGATAGATGCGTTCGAAACACATTTCATTGCTTACGTTCCAGTTGTGCGAATTAATGAAAAAAGTGTCATCGAAGGAATGATTTTTTATATTTTTCAAAGTTTCCGAAACGTAACGTTAACTTAGCACCAATAATCATAAGTTTTTTGTAGTTACATTTTCAGTGAGATCGCTCTTTCATTAATTGATGGATAAAGACGAAAGAAGAATTTCTATTTAATTAAGGCTTTCAACCTATAGCCCTAATGCCACAGGGTTATGAATGGCTAAATGATGTTTTTTTGATATCAGCTAATCAAGTGTTCTGTTTGCAAACCGCAATGTTGGCGTGACATAGTTTCGCCACTCTGCAACATTGTCTCTATTTTATTATCGCCAATTCTTGAGTAATCGGGATAGGTCCCGGGTGTAATACGTTGTATTATTGTGTATTCAAAGCTTTATCGTCGAAAGATTCGCCTTTACGCTCTCGTAAAGTGTGTCGCTGTGTTATTTTATTGTTCCTTCGATGCTTCGACGCTATAGTTGAATAGAGTGCTGTTGTGACATATTGGATGCATCCTTGAGTAATTCTCATATTTACGTCGTATTTTTTCATGTATATTGTGTAACAGCAGGCGGTTTATTCAAAACGCAAGACCGAGCGGAGGGGGAATATCGAAAAAATAAAACTTTTCCAGGATTGAAATGTACCTACTCGTATAATAATTGGGAAAAGTTATCAAATCGAATGCATAGTAAATATCTATGCATTCGATTTAAGACCCTTCTGTTTTGGTAACGTTGGCTAATAATGTAAAAACTACTTTTGGTTGCGATTAATAAAAAGTTTATTTAAACTCGTAGTAAAGTTTTCCAGAGGTTAGGAAAACACACTACACTTGATGTAAACTGATACACGTGTAGTGCAGCGCCTGTAGAAGGTCAATCCTACACCCCACAATTTGCCATTGAAACAAAATTAGGCTGTATTCATGTAATAACCTGTTTCATTTCAATTTATTGAATTATTATATAGTAATTTAAAAAATATAATAAGGCATATGACACAGCCTTCAGCTATACATTTACATTACAAGCTAAAGATCCTACTCCTACTAATATTATAAACGCGAAAGTTTGTGAGGATGAATGTATACGTATGTTTGTTACTCTTTCACGCAAAAACTGCTGAATTGATTGCAATGAAATTTGGGTTGAAGATAGTTGGACAACTGAAATAACACATAGGCAACTATTTATCCCGATATTCCTACGGGATGAAACCGCGGAGCGCAGCTAGTATGCCAAAAAAGTTCATTTGTTGACTTACCATAGGGTTATCTCTCTGGAGGAACAGTGTGGGAGCGTTTTACTCATCGAGCTCGGCGAGGGCTTTTTTAACTTGCCTGAAAAAAATCACTTACACAATAACTTAGTAGATTTATACACAAGGTGCAACTTACACAGGTAGGTAGCACAGTTATTAATAATTACGTAATCGAATAGATAATGTCTCCCGCATTCAAGCACAGTTCTAAATACTGGTAGAGGCAAATCTAAAGTCCCAAACAGAGCGGCTAATTTATATAGTGGCAAAGTTTCTATCCAACTTCCGGCTTCATCAGACGAGAATATTAATAATTATACCGAAGTATAATTCAATCAAACCAGAAACTAACTGCTACAAATCTTATACCTTTAAACGAGCAATTCTTGTATATATATATATATATATATATACCTAGTCTTGCCATAAATATTGTAA
>NC_052108.1:2706985-2718415 GCF_012273895.1 Zerene cesonia
ACAATATTAAGTAATGTATAATTTTAATCGGAATTTCGGCTGATTTCGGTGGTATATTTTATCTGTAGGTACATTAACGTAGCACGATAAAGGGTGAAAGAACGTATCAGGTATCAAATGAGCTAAGCTGAGATTATATGAAATATCAGACAAGCATTAACATTAAACATTAAGCCAGCGTGGGCGAAGTGGGCGAAATATCAGGCGCGTGCCATTTTGACGAGGAGCGCCCACGCTGACAGCTTGCGATTTTTATACGTAATCTCCCCTTTACTTTAATTGAAAATAACGTGCGATTTATGTGATTGTATTCTCTAAGTCTGTAACGGCATAGAGAGTTTATTTCGAACGGTTGAATACCGCGCTGGTAAACTGTAGTCTATATAATCGTTATAAAATGTTAAATTTAATTTTGAACTAATATTTATCTGTGTGCTGTTATATACATTTATTGGTAATAAAACTTGCACTTAGGTGTTAAATAAATTTAGGTATATATGCCTAGTTGCAAAGTGATTCTCGCTCAGATCACAACGCTTTTGCTGGTGCATTAGCTTATATGGATAGTGTATAGAATTATAAACAAGAATTGTAATAGAAATATCAAATTGTTTTTTATCTACCCACAGAATTAGGGGTAATGTGTGGCTCGGTCTGGATTTTGAACTCGAGATCAACGCACGCCGTGAACCTGTGACCTCACATCATTAGTAGTATTATTTTTACTTATAATTGATTGGAAGCGAGCCTAACCACAAATTGGATGAAATGTTTATGATGCGCGTCTAAAAGGTTTTTGATTGCTTTAAAATTTTATTTATTAAAATCGCGGTGAAATCGATCTCTGAAAGAAATTTCCATTTTGTCTCAAAGCAATAAATTTTGTAATGGAGTCGCTATAAGTAGTTTTCAATCTTCATATTTACTAATCTACACTAATATTAAAGAAGTAATGTCACTAATATAAAAAAGTACCTAATTGTGTGAGTTTGTAGGGGGCATTCATTGTATCTGAAGATCCAAAAAATATTGCTAATAGGCAACCTCGCTGTACGTCATGGGCCTTATTTTATATTTACCCCGAGTGGACCCTATATAATTTTGATTATTAAAATTTTGCTCATCGACGTGTTTTATTGTCTAGTATATACTATACATTACGTAATATAGTTATCTATAGTAGGTAATATGCTGGAAACATAAAACTGCGTACTGTTGGATGTTCTATATATTTTTATTGTTCACTTTAGTGCACTAAAGTCGTAAACTTGGGACTTGTCGCAACGCTGAGCGCTTCCGTACTTCAGGCGTAGAAGCGTCGTGTTTAGCGAATGGCGATTTATGAAAATTTTGAGGTTAATTTTCGTACGTAATTATTAACAAAAATATAATGGAAATGAAAATATTATATACCTAATAAGACCAGCATCAACAATGTTGCCTTCGGTATATTATATTTTCAAATGATTTAAAAAAAGAAGAAGGTTTACAATTCGACTGTAGTCTTTTTGTTTTTGTAACCTCAGTTCTTTCGATTGGATGTACCGATTTTGATGATTTATTTCATTTCAAAGTTGGTGTCTCCCGTGTGAACCATTGTCATTTTACATTTGGAGGATGAAAAATGAACAGAGATATAGGTCGCCTAGTGGCATCAGTTTCCCCACACCGTAACCGTGAAAAAAAAATCAAATCGAGATAGTGTCTGAATCCTGAGATTAGCGTGTTCAAGCAAACTCTTTGTCACTACATTATTCGTAAATATAATTTTTTCATTTAGGTAAACATACATTTTGGCGTGATTAAATAGAAAAAGATTCTACCTTACTTTGCCTTAGAAATATTTTAGTCATAATGTCTTTAGCTTCAGCTTGTTGTCTTCAAATGTAAAATCAGTTAATTTCTCCATGAATGACGTCGTTTCTGTACAATCCCGGGAATCGTAATGATCCAATCCTTGTTCAATGGTTGTATCGGTTGCCATGGTTTCGAGTTTGTTGGCATAATGCTTTATAGAGTTCCGTACCCATACGACAAATTTAGATAAATTCGGGACATTTGTTACTATGACTTCGCTGTCCGTCTGTCTATCTGTCGTCTACCACCAGGATGTATCACAGTTGGAATTTGTAGAAACGATGTATTTCTGTTGCCACTGTAACAATAAATAATGATAAATTGGATGGGTGATTACTTATAGGGAACCTAATAGTGTCGCGAGTGCAACTCGCACTTGACTGTTTTTTTGTATGTATCAAAGAAACGTTTTCATGTGGATGTATTAATACGTACACAAAGCTATGTCAACGGATGTTACCAGTCTGTAATTTCTTACCGAAAATAGTAGTAACAGCTTTGTTAACCTTTGTAAATATTTTTTAATTTTGTCTTAACGGGAATAGTTATATGATTAAAAAATAAATAAAGTGCTCAAGTCTTGAAAAAACCAAAACTTTCGATGTTTGAATTGTTATGGTATTTATATCGAAATTATATTATAAATTTATATGTAATATAAACCAAAATTGACCTAGAATGAGTAAGTATTATACCAACGCGCTCTTAAAACCTATTTATTTTTTCTCAAGTTTCCGAAGAATAATATTTTTATTTACCTATGAATTTTCTATTGTACCAGGTATCTATTTATACTTTTGCGTCTTCGATCGTGTTTTCAGATATTTACGACGAAAAGTTTCTTCGGTATTACTAAAAGTTTTATATTACGAAATCTATAGGACCGCTAAGTGTTCTCAAAGCGGTTCTGCTAGTCATTTATTGCTAAAGTTTTCGCCTTTACACCATTGTGTGGAATTTAAAATATTCTTTGGCCACATTTAATATCCACTTGTTTGCTGAGGTTGAGGTGCCTTTGGCATTGTTTAGAACATTTCGCAGTTTCAATGTTTGATTGTCGAAGAACGAACTTGATGGGCTAGAATCGATATATTTGGTTTACATTAACGTTGATGTACCTTTAAGAGAAAAATGATTTATTTTCTTATTTTTTCATTTTTATATATAATAGTAATTGTACATTAAAAAAGCAATTCCAATAAGCAATTTGGTGTGAAGGCTTTATTTTAATAAATACTTGCTAGAGATAAGAATAGAAATATAGATAAAACAAGTACTTAAGAGAGGAATGATTGTAACGTATATATATATATATATATATATATATATATATATATATATATATATATATATATATATATATATATATATATATATATATATATATATATATATATATATATATATATAGGTTTTAAAATTAATATTCAGAATCTGTTTAAAATTTTTGTTGTGAACAATATCGTATTTTAGGACAATTTCTTTTTATTTTCGTGCTTTAATTAATTTTCCAAGTACAAGTTGGACGACGGTTATTTTAAAAATTCAAACGTTAAACGCTTAAAATGACGGTCGACTTTGTGACCTTGTTTTCCTTACAAGAGTACCTATTAAATATAACGACTATATAAGTGCCATTTCATGAATGGAACCTTATAAATTTGTTTTGTACCACATCGCGTGTTTAATGACGATATTGATATAATTATTATTTTTAACAAAAAATAGAGCTACCTTAAAATTGTCAGGACTGGACTGAATTTAAATGGGACCACATGGCTAGCACCAGCTTTCAAATAATAAAAGAATCATAGAAATCGGTTCACCCAGTAAACAGTTATTAGGTATCAAATAAATAAATAAATACCGTCGAATTGATAACATCCTCCTTTCGTCGGTTGAAAATTATGAATTTCGTAGTACCGTAGTACTTTTCATTGGTTCGATATATGCATAGAAATATAATTTTTTATGGTGTAATTGACCACCTGCCCCCATAACATATAAACTGTAAAGACTAGCTGCGCCCCGCGATTTCACGCGCGAAAGTCCGTATCCCGTAGGAATATCGGGATAAAAAGTTGCCTATATGTTATTCCAGCTGTCCAGCTGTCTACGTACCAAATTTCATTGCAATCGGTTTAGTAGTTTTTGCGTGAAAGAGCAACAAACGCACACACATCCTTACAAACTTTCGCATTTATAATATTAGTAGGATAATCACAGTGTTTCAGTATAGGTGATGAAGTTACTTATGTAATGAAGTTATATTAGCTACCGTTGTAACTAATGCGTAATTAGATTGAAACTTTAAAATATCAAGAAATTGGATTGAAAACTAATTTGTTAATGCGTAGCTACCTGTCTGAATACTGGGGTCCCAGGGCGGGGGTTTAACTTAAAATGTCATTTTAATTACGGGCTTATCTGTATAGGAGACAGCGATTACGTCGAGAGGTTTGGGTGTGGGCGGGAAAAGAGCTTGCGCGGTTATAGACTATATAGATATTTTTATTCTGTGATAATAAATGGGAAACTAATCGTCAATGTTCGTATTTACTTGAAAAGGGTAGCACGTGCTTTTGATTTATGTTCCGTTACGTATGTATCTTATATTACATATATGCATGTTGTTTTGTATATGATTTAACGTTTTAATTATAAATTTTGGTTTTGGATATGACTTCAGTATCTATTCTTTTCGCGGTAATATGAATTAAATTATTTTTTTTAATAAAAAGCCACCTTCATATTTTCAGTACGAAAAAATAATCATACAAATCGGTTAACCAGAATTGATAACAAATTTTTGAAGACATTCGAAAACATTTATTAAGCACTTGTCTATTTCAATTGTAATGAGACTTACAAAAATTATACATAAGTTAAACTTAACGTAAGAACATAACGTTGGTGTCAAATGTTAATTGACAATAAAGTTTATGACGTCCATAATACGAGTGTACTGTTAATGGCGTAATACGCGTGTGTTTAGACATTAGGTACATTATTAAATTTAGACAGTTATATTAAATTGCATATTAAAGGACACGCTTAAACATATGAAAAAATATGTCCATTTTCCCTGGCATTTCCCGTTACTGAAGAATGGTTACGACGAAAATTTGATATACTGATTAAAACTGTTCTTACAAGCTGAAAAATGATGAAAAAAAAATTCGTTTGGCATATTGTAACGTTATGTTAACAAGTACGCCAATAAAATACACGAAAACTTTCATTGGGAACTTTCAGTGTCAGATTTTGTGTTTCACCTGAAATTGTTAAACGCTCGCCGATTCGTTTATGAAAAAATCAACTGTAACAATATCCTTTGACACAGACGAAACTCCAAGAGCTGTGTATTTAGTGTTTTGGCTTTTTGATATCGAATTGTTTTTGTAGCAGCCTCTCGTTCGTCATGTTATTGCAATGCGATCGTTTGATTACAAAGCACTGGTCGGTTCGTTTATACGGCCTGCCATGTCTGGCTGTTTTCGTATATTTCTTTCTCTAAAAATTAAAATTCCATAACGTCGAAAATGATTGTAAAGCGTGCGTTTCATTTGACTAATAAATCGTAAATTATTTTATTATTACTGATAATTAAGGTATAAATATTAATAGACCTGCTATATCAAGCAGTGCTTGGCAATCTCTATTTAAGACGTACCTATCGAAAATTACTTTTCATGACATTAGATTCCAGTTATAATTTTATCTGCGTAAACGAAACGTTCGATTAAAACAGATATAAATATAATAGATATCAGACGAATAAATCACCAAATGAGATCTTTAATACTGTATGGTATTGCTGACCTGTGACATTACAAAATAAACGAGTACGGGTTTACGAGTTATTCTCCATCGCATTCTCCGCATAGTTCGAAATAGCTGGTGTTCAATGGATTCACTTAGAATTTGTGTCATCCAGCATCTCTATTGGGAATATTCCAGTGTATTCTGATGGGAATCAATTTTGCCCTGTGTGGAAAGGTATACACAGTACATTTGGCTGTACTGTCGGAATGTTGATTGTAGTGTTAGCTTTATAATCACAATGTACAGTTCGGAATATATAATGTAACTGCGGTCGGAGTGGACTGAACTGAGTTAGTTAGTTAGTTTATTGTATGATCCCATTCCCAGTTTGGTAAGATAGTCACAGTTTTTCAGTTTGCACTAAACAAGTTGTAGGTAATTTTTATAATCCACCTCATCAGAAAATAAGCATATTGATGTAACACGTCAATAAAACTGTGTAAGGTGTTATATGATTTTTTGATAAGGTTAATTGAATCGCTATCTGTCTTTTGAATTTTTTTATTTAACGTATATGCATTGTGTTAGTGTGCATTATGTTAATGAGAATGTCCATAACGATTATGAATCTATAATGTATGATTGATTGATATTAAACTTGTTGTATCAGTAAGTCACGTAGTATTCTGTGATTTATTGTAAACATATTATTGAATAGATTTGCAATGTAACCTTGTACATGGCTATTGTATTACACAATGCAGACCGCGTTACTCTCAGATCGTTTACAATGGCTTCAGTGACCATATCGCGCGAAACTGTACATTCAGTTTATGCAGTCACTGAACCTGTGTCGAACAATGCTAGTAAACAGGTCAATAGCTTCCTCTTCCGTCTAAAATGTTTTATAATATATTAGTATAAGAACATTATACAATTCGCAACAATAAGACGTAATTTTTCTTTGTTACAGGAATCGTCACAAAAACAAGAAACCGGCGATCCCTAGAAGCACCTAACTCCAAGACTGATACCTCCTTACCGTCTTCCAAAATTTCTCCTAAAAGTACTTTTAGTTTAACATTTGGTATAAAACCATCAACGAATAAATTATCGAGTACCACTGCCCCTCTTAAAACCTCAGATAGAAGACGTAGTTCAGAAATTGGTTCAAAACCTAGTTGTATACCTCTTTCTAAAAGAACTCCGGATAAAATTATCCGTACGTCTACTTCGCCTATTAAAGTAGACCCATTAAAGGATTCATCAAAAACTGACAGCACGCATACGAAATTAAGAAACGAACGGTTGAAAAATAGATCTCTCCGTAAAAGCCCAGAAAAGGCAAAGAGTGATTCTGAAAGTAACCGTAACGATAGAACACAACGAGCTCAAAAGAATTATGAAAGTGCTAATGAAAGGTATCATAGTTCGAAAAAAAGACTGACTAGTTTAGATAATTCTATGAGAGAAAAAAGTAATGCTAGAAATACGTCTAGTAAGAAACTTTTAGATAATAACTCACCTATTAATTCTAAAGTTAATACTTGCGTTCAGGGCTTAGAAAATTCTTCAGACTCTAAAAGTATGTCTACGCTTCATGAACCTGTTAGAACACACACAAGTTCTAGACTTTCACAGGAAATGGATAGTCTAGCTGCATTAACTAAACAAACATTAGATAGAGTTAACAAATTGTCAAATAATTTAAATAGTAACAAATTAAATGTTAACCCATCAGAATCGAATTTTAATACACTTTTTGTATCAGGACCCTCCGAGCAACAAAATAATAACCACACATTTAACTATGGCCTCATTCAGGAGAAACCTGCAAAAAATAGAGGAGTAACAGAAAGATTAAAAGATATAGATGCAGCAGCTCAGAGATTGATCGACTTTGAAAAGCAAAGTGCAATGTTTTCTGATCTCAATAATGATTCGTCTAGTCAAAATCGCCGTCTAGATAATTCGTCGACGTCTCATCTTACGCCTGTATCTATATTGAAGAGAAAATCAATTCATGAAGATACTGCTGCTACTAATACCCCAAACAATTCTATTGCTTCACCGCCTGTAACTTTCTCACCTAACGTCGTTGAGCCACGTAGTTGTCGATCTGAAAGCAGGCAACGTCAAGGAATCCTAAAGAAACGTCGAAGTTTAGATGAGTCCCAAGTTGCAAGACGCAGATCTTGCAGCCCTGAAGTCTCATTCGCCGATGACGGATCGCCAGATACATGTAAACCAATCCTCAAGAACAGACGTTCATCCTTGGAAGACGTAGTCCGTAACCGGTCTCCAGATGGTCAGATCCATGGCATTTTAAAAAGGAAAATGAGCAAAGAAGAAGAACATGTCAATGATGACATATCTCACGGATCTCCAGAACCACACGGGATCTTGAAAAGAAAATCGAATTCAAGTTCAGGTAGTAGCACAACATCGTCTCATGTTTCCATTGCCCAAGCCGTGCTGCTGGCAGCTGCGGGTGGGGCTGAGATTATAGAACGAGAAGAAGATAAGGATGCGGTGCGTCCAATCCTTAAGAAGAAAAGTTTTTCCGAAGAAAGACCATGTCTTGACGTTTTGCCTTTAGATACACCCAAACCAATATTGAAAAAAAAATCAACAGATCACGACGATTACGACTTAGAACTTCCCAAAAAACCAATATTAAAATCATCGAAAAAACTATCTGGCGACGAAGGGCATGCTTCTAGTTTCGATTTGAGCGAAGACGACAGAAGCTCCCGTAGGCCTTCACTGCTCAGATCGCGAACATCCGACCATTCAGGCTCCGAATGTGAGACGGCAGTGAAGCCGATATTAAAGCAAAGAGGATCAAGTCTCACTAGGGAACGCAGCCAATCCCCGCGCCCACGGTTGTCGTTCTGCGCCGACAACGACGCTAGTTCTAGTGCGACTAATTTCAGTAGCGAACCGAACGACTTACTAGCGGCTGGACCGCGGCGAGTCTTAAATCTTTCCTCTCCCTCCGATGAAAGTTATCCTAGTGCGGTTATAAGACGACGAAACCTTCGTCCGAAAGCGAACCCACGGTCTATGAGTCTAGTGTGTGACGTCAACGAGGAGTTATTATCTATCTTAAACAATCGCAGACGACAAGTCGATGAGAATTTAGAAAACGGTCCCAACGAACTGTGGGACGGTAACGAAACAACAGACGAGAATAGTCAGAAACAATTCCCTTCCATCGCATCGAGAATTAAAGATATGGAACAGGCGCTAACAAAGGATAATTTTCTGCGAGATCTGCCTTCAACGTCCAAATCCAAAAATAGGGATAAAGAACGCTACAAAACGCAACCTGTAACCATTGATGAGATGCGGTCAGTGACATCCAAGTGAGTATTTGCTTTTTTACGCTCGTTAATAGTAGTCGTGCATAAATTACTCATATTACACCCAGTAAATTAAGCGTTTAAATCGGCCTAAATTATTGTTTTTTTTAATACTAATATGCCCCGAGAATGTATTTTGTGCAAGGGTGATTGTTCTTTATACCGGTTGTTATAGAGGAGTGAAGTGAATTTTGGCAGTCGGCCATTATTTTGATGAGTGAACGTAGCGTTGGCCGGTCTTAAATGTTAGAGCAAGTTCTAATGTTTTGTGCCGTTTACTCATTTGTTTTGTGTGCTTCCTTAACGTTTAGCGAATATTCGCATACACATTGTTAACTGTATTAACACGACTTTATTTTATATCTGTACTTATAATATAAAACTGACGAGTTTGTTTGTTTGAGCGTGGTAATCTCTGGAAGTACTTGACCGATTTCGAAAAATTCTTTTACTGTTCGATAGATACGTGTTCCCTTAGTGTTGTTATATTATGTGAGTTGATGAGTGGCTGTATAGTTTTTACCAGTTGGACTGCTCGTGCTGTACATATAGCTTAGTTGTAACTACGACTATTAATCGTAAAAGAGGCCAATTCATATAATTAATTTGGGAATAGGAGTTTTGCATCACACATCCATTAAATACTTGTAAATCGATTTTAAAATCAATGCGCTTGGTGCTAATTTTGCGTACTTCATATGTCTGACATCACCAGCATTGGTTCAGTTTGCTGTTTGAATCATTTTCAGTCTCGATAGCGCAAGGATTAAAATTGTACTGCATATCGCTTTGTGCAGTTTTATTGTGAAGTTCTTTAAATCGTAGAAATATGGATCAATTTCTAATAGACTGGCCGACATTTGAATTGTGAGTAATATAACGCTAAGTATTTAATGTAACATTGATGTTATCAACATATTTCAAAACGTGACAATTGAATTAGAATTACTATTAGATTAAATACTTACTAGTACTTTAATTTTTTATTTTTATTACGCACTTATTAGCTTCATCCTTTAGACTAGATTTTGACCCACTTTAAACGGATTTAATTCGATTAATCGATTTATAACAGATTTATTTTAAACTTTGTACACTTCAAGAATTGGTGACTACACAATAATTTTATGTTTTTACTTTATTATTATGATCTGTTTATGTATTGGTTCGTATATATTCGTCTAACTCATCATTAAAAGTTTTTTTTAACTATATTCATTAAGTACAAATATCTTGTGTTCTACATTTGTTAACCTTGAATTTACATATTCCATAGACAGTAGACACATATAAATAAATGAGATATTAATAATTGTCCGTCCAAATGCTTCCAAACGCCTTTCTCGACGCGTTCCGATCTATCTTTGTGCACGTTTTATTGTGTTTGCCACCCAAGGAACAAAATTAAATGTTCTATCACAGTTCCGATCGGCTAATGTAATCTCGTTAGTAATTAACCAGCTCTGGTGTGTCTCTGGTACTCGAGTCGGCAAGTTGATGACGGAAATACGCGTTCCAGTAGTTACTGGGTCAACAACTATTTCTGGATCTGTTGTGCTTCACAGCACGCCACCCATAGTTTATAGCGGGAACATCTGATGCGATTGTTGCCTTTTTAATCGCGTGTTTTTAGTAACAACTCACGTTTATTTCTTTATAAACAACATTTATTTTGATCTGCAATTTAATCTAATAAAGCAACGGACTCGTTTTCCTTTTAAGGATAGGATAGAATGAAATCGCGGAATGACATGCTAGGAAAATTTTATTTGTGACTATCGGTAAAATCGAATGCTCATTTATCAAGCGTATTAAACCATTTGATTTATGACTTCCCGACGAGTCGCGGACTTTTATACTTTGGGTTATGTTACCAATAATGTCAAACTTCTCCAAATCGATATGTCGGCGTCGTCAGTCCAGATCACTCACGCTATAATTCATCGAAATTTATGAAGGTGAACTAACTCTACCACCGTCCCTCTCTAACGAACGGCTGCGTTCTACATTAATACGTTTCTTTTCTCATTTCGCAGTTTGGAGCCGGGCCAAGCGAGTTTTCAAGCGTTCGGCCCCGCGGGCTGTAGTTTTCCGACCAATTCCGTCGAGTCCGGTGCTCCTTTCTCGAACAGGGGCCCCTATGTTGGGGAACCCGTGCGAGATCATTTCACAGACCTGAAGTCGCCTCCTTTTAGTACTAGTTCCTACATACCGAAGTTTCCAGTAGCCAACGGTGACACGGAATCCTCAAACTCCAAAACAGACAGCTTCGGGGAGGCCTTGTTTTTAGACTTCGAGAAGATCGCTGAAGACGCTGAAGGGAACCAGTCGACTCTTGATGAAATAGAAGAAGAGGTGAATAAAGTTCGCGTCGCCTTGGACGAGGACAGCCGCGCTCTGGAGGAGGACGAGAGGAATCAAGCAGAAGCAGATAATTGGAGTC